>NC_056743.1:625760323-625784803 GCF_019279795.1 Protopterus annectens | reverse complement strand
ATCCAGCACAGCAAAGCCAGAAGGTGTGTCTAAACCTGCCCAGGACGTACAACACAGTCAACTGTAAGCGGGTGTACGCAATCTTTTCCACACAATGGGATCTACAGGAAGATAAAGGAAGTAGACAGGAAATAGTGGCAGTGTGCACATTGCAGTACACTGATAGTGCGGTGCACCCCGGGATGAATCAGAGGGGCAATGGGAAGGGAAAGCAGCAGTGAGGAAGTTAATCAAGGGGTACTGGTTCGCTGCCAGGTGAAATGGATTGAAACCAGCCAGTACAGACCAGCCCAGCCAGGAACACCACTATAAACTATGCAAACACCTACCCCTCTGGTTTTTCCCACACCCTACACTGCCGGTGTAAACAAGCGGGGAACGTTTAACACTCACAACAGCAAAATCTTAGGGGCTGCAATAGCTATCATACAACTTGTGGAAGAGGCTGGGGGTGGCAAGGATGGAAATGCTGCCGACCAACCCACAGTGAGGGGATGGAGAAGAGTGTACAGACCCAGGGTGACCTACCATGGGCTACATGAGCTGGAGATAGTGGAGTGCTATACGGTGGACAGGGACCTCCTACAGCAGATTGTTGAGCTGTGCCGGCCATGCCTGACACACAGAACTAACAGAGGGGAACGCATCCCAGTGGAAATGAAGGTATGTGTAGGCCTACGAATACTAGCTACAGGTACCTTCCAAAGGCCAACTAGAGATATGATGGGGATCTCACAGGCATCAGCATCCAGGGTACTCCACCAGTTCCTGGATGCCATGGCAGCACATGGTGAGCACGTATATTTCCCCCTCACCCGTGAGGCATTGACCAGCAGTATGCGTCTCTTCCACCAAATAGCGGAATACCCTGAGGTAATGGGTGCAACAGACTGCACGCACATATACATCAAAGCACCACACAGTGAGCAGGCTAGGGTCTACATCAACCGCAAGGGCTTCCCCTCCATCAACTGCCAGGTTGTGTGTGATGCCCAGGACATAATACTGAACATGTGTGCTGGCTGCCCTGGATGTTTTCACGATTCCCACATCTCACATCTGACGCAGCTGTACCAGAAATTTTCCAATGGGGACATCCCACATGGTCACCTAGTGGGGGATGCTGGATAGGCACTGGAGCCATGGCTGATGACACCCATCAGAAACGCATACACACCCGAACAAGAACTCCATAATGAGACACACGCACAAACAAGAATCATAATAGAGCATGTGTTTGGGATGCTCAAGTCATGATTCTGGTGCCTGGACACATCCAGTGGAGCCTTGCAGTACTCACCAACTACATGTACCCAAATCATCCTTGTTTGTGCCATGCTACACAATACGATCCTGAGGAAACAGCTGCAGCAGGAGTAGCAAGGGGCAGGGCCATATAGCCCCCCACCAATGCCAAGGCCTGCACAGGCACATAGTGACTCAGAGGAACAACCTGAGCCTGCCCCACTAGGCAGAAGGAGGTGTGCCCAGTATGCCCTGGCAAAGAGGCAATGCATAGCACATACACTGACATGGGGGGGCCCAGGGAATAGCACCTCTCTCTGACTCTCACATACAGTAAAAAGGATGCCAAACATTACACTACCTGTGCCTAACCATGCATAGGCAGTATACTACGTGCATCCGACAGGCAGCCCTGTAGCACCACCTACAGTACTGGGACACCCACAGGATAAATGACTCACACATGCCAGTCGGGGGGGGGGGTCACATACCCAACAACAGAGCCAGTAGGACAGGTGTAGTCAAACACAAATAAATGCTGTACTATGGCCTTTGAATGAGGGGTATGGCTGACCCCCACCCAGGCCTACATGGACAGACCACAGTAGGTCAGGTAGTGGAATGTCAGTTGTGACAGATAGGAAGTCAGAAACTAATGTGTATGCAATCAAAAGATAAGAACGGAAGTACACCGGTATGGTGTAGCCAGAATGATGGGTAAGACCACTGGCAGAATCAAACTACAGGATATACAACTGTCAGGTTTGCCCCCCACCTCACATAGAAATACAGTAACAGTCAGGTGCGCCCCCCACTCCTGTGTAGAAACATAGAAATAGTCAGGTGTATCCCCCACTATGCAGACATGTTGCAACAGTCAATGCCAAATAATTTGTGGATTCCCAGCAGACACAGCATGCTACCTGTCGGCGTACAACACAAAGGTCAGCTGTGCAGTAAAACCCACCAGACATGCTCCACACATGCATAACAGATGGCCTTACTAGGCATGCTCACACACTTAGAGTAATGAAGGCAATGTCAGTCATCAACATACTGAAAGGTCATACTTGGCATGCTCACACACTTAAACACATGAAGGCCACATATGCAAACACCAGTGGACCAGACATGTCCAGCAGTTGCAATAGTTACTGCAGACACATGTCAGTATGCACCACTCATGCCTTGCACACACAGTGAATAGGAATACAGACATATATGTAAGGACAACACACCATAATATGCCAAAGGTAGATGGATATAGATGTGTGGAAGAGGGTGACCGTGACAAGGAGCCATCCACACCTGTCCCACTGAGCACACAGCCAAAGGGCCCCAAACACATCAGTTGCAGATGTCACACACTGCAGTTACTAGTGACCAGTACCTGTCAGCACCACAGACTATGTGGTCCACATGCCAGCTGTGCAACATGGCTGTACAAGAACATAGTCAGCTAGTTGCCTTAGACATGCACCTGTGACATATGACCCCATGTGTGGCCACCTGTGGCATGTCACCCCTACATGGATGGTGTATGGGCCAAGCACACACTGGCCACCACATAGCGATACCCTGACAAGCCTGCTGAGGTTATCCAATGTGTAATACACCTTTGGGAGACTTGTAGGCCAGTAATCTCTGTGGCACGTCCCATAACTGTGTACTGCTGTAGTGTGATAGATTAGTTAGGTAGGAGTTCTAACCCCAGACATGGCAACTATGTGAGTGAATGTGCGTCACTGTTTGTGTGTGTGTCTTTCTCTCACTGACTGTGTAGAGAGCAATGCTTTTTAGGCTACTCACACCCCTTACAGGTCGAATACCCTCCTTTGGCAAGGCTGCTGATGTCATGCAACATGAAATACACCTCTGGGATGATCGTAGCCAAGTACTCTCCGTAGCACATCCTGTAACATCGTATGGCCATAGTGTGATTAAGGAGTTAGTTGGGAGTTCTAGCCCCGACTTGCCAACTGTGTGTGTATGCGTGCATGTCTGACTGTGTAGAGAGCAATGCTTTTAGATTACTCACACCCCGTACATTTCACATACCCAACTTTGGCAAGGCTGCTGATGTCACCCATGTAGAAATACTCCCCTGGGAGAGCTGTAGCCCAGTAATCTCCGTAGCACATGCTGCAACTGCGTACTGCTGTAGTGTGATAATGTAGTTAGGTAGGAGGTCAAACCCCAGATGTGGCAACTGTGCATGTGTGAGTCTGTGTGTGCATGTCTGTCTGTCATTGACTGTGTAGACAGCAAGGCTGTTTTAGGCTACTCACACCCATTACAAGTGAAATACCCTCCTTTGGCAAGGCTGTTGATGTCACGCAATGTGAAATACACCTCTTTGATGATCGTAGTCGAGTAATCTCCATAGCACATCCCGTAACATCGTATGGCCATAGTGTGATTAAGGAGTTAGTTGGGAGTTCTAGCCCCCGACCTGCCAATTGTGTGTGTATGCGTGCATGTCTGACTGTGTAGAGAGCAGTGCTTTTAGGTTACTCACACCCCATACATTTCACATACCCAACTTTGGCAAGGCTGCTGATGTCACCCACCTAGAAATACTCCTCTGGGAGAGCTGTAGCCCAGTAATTGCCATAGTGCATGCTGTAACTGCGTACTGCTGTAGTGTGAATTTGACACGTGGTTGGATTCCATCCCCACACATGGCAGTTCCGGATGTATTGTGTGTGTCACTGTCTGTGTGTGTTACTGTCTGTGTAGGGAGCAATGCATTTTAGGCTAGTCTCTCATAGTCATTTCAAAGCCCTACTTTGGCAATCCTGCTGATGTCAGTCAGTGTGAAATACACTTTTGGGCAAGGACTACACCAGTAATATCAGTGGTGCTTACTATAACTGCGTAGTGCTGTAGTGTCATACACTAGTTAGGTAGGGGTTCTACTCCCAAACATGACAAGTGTGCATGTGTGTGTGTGTGTGTGTTTGTTTGTGAGTGTGTGTTTGTAACCCATATCCTGTATGACTGTGTGGCCAATGTGGAGTGGGTTTTGCATTTTCTTATATGGTGGCCATACTATATATCACAATGTCCACTGTACATGGATAACATATATAGCAACCACAGTATTACCCAGAGCACACTCTCACCCCATGTGTCATACACACACACATGCCTAGGTAACAGCCAATATGTGAGTAGTACACTGCACATTGGCCACCAATAGTAACTATGGAGTGACAGCGGTGGGCCACAGACAGCATGACACCCAGTCCATCTGTCCAATATGCACATATGTGCAGACAGTGCACTTCCCCCATGTTCTCCAATGGACAACTGCACCACCTGTGGTGCCATCACATGTGACCCACAACGGACATACCATGCCTGACAACATGCCTGTATGGACAGATGCCACTGACACCAAGGAATGCTGATAGCATGCACACCATGTAGGTACTGGGTAAAGCTGTTGGCCATTAACAGCTCCCACCATAGGTGGGCAGGACTGGCACATCTGATGATAATCTGTGTTCACAACATGGGCCGGACACCCCAGGTACAGTTCTGAATGTCACTGTACATGCATGTGGGAGGTGTGCACATCCCAGATTCAGTCCATGTCATGGACGAAGGACCACAGACATGGCAAGTGATGCACAGCAATGCCCACACACAGTAGTCACTCAGGTGACCGGATGGGTGATACAATACCCCCCTGTGTGGGCAAATGCAGACACTACATCCCTGAGCCACAATGCAGACCATCGTCATGTGGGCCTGATGCCAAGGTACACCCTTCGCCTAGCTGTGGACAGTTGTCTGGCACAGTCGAACACCACACACCTGTGCAGACATGCACACATGCATGTCACTAGTGGCACCCTGTTTGTTTGTGTGTGTGTGTTGCATGCTGCAGATGCTCACATCCATGTTCCCTACAACCCCCATGGGCATACTGCAGCATGCTGTCTGATGTCAGATACCTTCCCATACCCTTCGCTCGTACACCCCCATATGATCCGTGTGGTGCATGGGATACCTGCACAGTGATGTGATGTGGCAATCCCACAACCGATGAGTTGTACACCTGGCCCTGCCATATGTGTCAATGTGTGTATGTGTTCTTGTGAGAGTGCGGCTGTGTTGACGCTGGCACCTGTTCATGCCGACAGGCACTTGTATGTCACCTACCGTACAGCTACTGTATCCCTATTGCAGATGTCATTCACCATCACATATATGTTCTGAGTGCTCCACAACAGATAACACATGTGGCACATTCAGTAATTGCAGCAAACTGTGCTAGCACTACATAGTTGTCAGGGGTTTTATACCCTGTGCTGCTAGGTGTGTGACACAACCATGCTCCAGTTTTACCCTTCCGCCCCTCCCTGATATGTATTAGCCTCGGTCTGCATCCCCCACCCCCTCTCAGGTGCATGTGGAGACCTACACCTGCTTTGCTTAGGCAGCATGTGTAATGTAGGTAATGCTCGTGATCAGCTGATGGCCTCTGCATGAATCGCAGCCCTCCCCTAGCTGAGTGCATGTGAAACAGCTGTGGTAACATCCCCATCGTCAACTGTATGGAAACACACTCCAATACCCAGGAACATCATGGTGGTGTTTGCCCTTGTCACCCACTGTGAGCTGGAACTAGATCTGTTGTGTGCCAAACAGCATCCCAGATGGATTGCAGTGTACCTCTAACAACATACACTGTGGAAATAGTGCATCAAATGGCAGATGAATGTGCCTGACCTGACTACAGCTTGTAGTTGCCACTATACTGCATTTGGAGTAATGTTGCTTTAACAGAGTAGTGTGGATATGGCTGTTGTACATGTCTCAATACCTGCCATGTCAGTTCCATGTTGATGGGGAATCACCATCTGCAGGGTCATCTGCAGCCTGGGCAGTGTTGTGTCCTTGGCTGCATGTGTCACCCACAGAGCATCTAGCTGTTGACTGCTGAAGATAGTGTGAGGATTGCAGTCAGTAGATGGAGAAAGCTGTGGTAGTCACACGTCATATCCCTCAAAGGACATATGTTGCAACAACCCTGTAACAACAGTAAATATATGTGGTCATCACAGCAACATGTCAATATTGGTCCTGTGTATGTGCTCCCAGCCACACCTCTGTCAATCTTTGTACATATGTCATGCATGAAGTGGTGCATATGTGCTGTACACCATACTTTGTGGCATCATATCTGAGTGCTGCTCGCTATATTTTTATCTGTGACTGCATAACTGTCCTGAGGTTTCTTCTAACAGATTTTTTTTCCAATTGGCTCAGTATCTGCATATATTAATAGTTGGTTCAAGACATTTTTCCTGCATACAGTAGCTATTTGCTCAGTTTGTTTTTTGTAATCTTTATAATATATCTTTGCCATCTCAAAGTGCTTACTCCTCTCTGTACTCTTCTTTTCTAGACCTAACACCACTCTTAAGTATTCAACTGTGGTACCACCTTTAACATTCTTATAGGAAAAGCACAGTCTGGGTCTGAACTGTCTGCAAACAGCTAAAGTTAACTTTGAGTATGTGTCTACCTGTTTGAGCTAATATTCATTTTCCCCTGGATAGCACTCTGCTTTGGCTTGTAAGCAGCCCCCCCTCCCCCCACACACTCATCTTCCACTTTCTCTCTTATTCCCTTCTGTTAGCAGATAGTATCCATAATCTGATCAATACTGCATGTTTGTTAATTTAAACTGAGACTACAGTGGCCTACTGATACAAGGTTATCCTGTTTTTCCACCTGAAAAATGGTTAAGAAATGACTTACAGTTTCAGAGCAGTCCTTGGTCAATTGTGATTGTTTCTCAAACACTAACTTGTCTTTGCTTTGGCTCATTAGCAGCAGTACAAAGAACTGCCTGTTCACACCCTTGTTCTCCCCTCCCCCTTCCCTCTTTATTACCTTAAGACAATCCCAAAGTTAATAAATATTACCTGTGGCAGGCACCATTTTTTAAAACTACAATCACCCTTGTCACTATCATATGTTCCTTCATCAATTAACTCTGTTACCTGATTGTTTCCAGCCCCCTCATAAGAGCAACTAACAGGGTCTCTACCGGCCGCTCCCACCCTGCCCCCTAGTCCCTCCCGCCCCCAGTGGTCCCACCTTTATTACACTCACAAACCCCTCCCATCTTTCCAGTAGCCAACCACAGCACTAACCCAACACTACCTCCTCCATCTTCCCACTACTATCACACCTCCTCAACTAACATCTACAAGCATACCTTACCTATGCTCACTGCATGCACTCTCCTTGCATATCTTACATCCTACCAAAGCTCTATTATTCCCGCACTCAACCACTACCACTGTACTACTACTCACACCACCACTCATGTCTCACCCTCACTCAGCTCCCCTCCCACCAACTCAAGAATCATCCCTATGCATCCCCCACATATTCTACCAACTATATTACTCAAACATAAAGCATCCCTACAACTTAACATAGTAACCCTCCCACCATACCTATTACCCAAAGAGCACAATCATAAAGTTTCCCTTATAAACAAACACATTCAAAACTGAGAAAACTAATAACCTCATGCGTATCAAAACTAGCCCTAAGTGGAGATATCCACCCCAACCCTGGCCCTACCGTCTCCAACCCCAATCCTCATAATCAGACTAGAAACCACAACTTCTCCCATATTGCAGACAATAGAAAGCCAAATTACTTCCTTCTACTAAGCCTAAATATTAGAAGTATATCCAACAAAGTCCATGAACTCCATGCCACCATAGACTTGTACTCTCCAGATATATACGATAACCAACTGTCACCAGCTGAAAAAATATAATCCAGGCAAGTCCAACCAAAGCTCACTTTTATTCTTGTATATGAACCAATGATAGTTGAGCGCTTTCATCCAGATACAACTGGACTTCATCAGAACAACATAATAAAACACCCACCTCCTTTATATACAAAAAATTCCCGCCTAAAATGTAAATTATACCATTAATTAATCAATTGAGAAAATACAAATTTAAAACCACAGTTCAAAATATAATATGCAACACTTTACATTTTGGTTAAAAACATTCCCACATGAATTAAAATCCATCATTTACGTACAGTGCTCTCCTTTTATTCAAATTGATTTCTAAGAGAGTTCCATACATAATATAAATACTTCATCTGCTAACACAAAATGCGTTCTAATTCTAATTACTTGTTAGAAATAGTATCTATAAATATGTCCTCTTTTTCTATTATTATTATTTCTCCCAAGAATTTTTTTAATTTGTGATTTAATATTACTGGATTATATTTGTAAATTGTTCCATTACATACACTAAGCACATCAAAAATTTTTTTCTATAAAGTAGCTCACTGGTATAAAAATATGTACTTCCATAAGTATTTTTAAGCATTACATGCAGCATACCCTTATAACTTAATAGTTGTATTACTTATTACCTACTGTCTCAACAAAGGCTTAGTAGGTATTACTTCATTGAGTCCTGGTATTACTGCCGCATTAAGTCTTATCTGCCATCTGACTTCTTTGTCACTAACTAACGCCTTGATGTTTCCTCCACGTGGATTTGGTCTCACCAATTCCAATATGGCAAACTTAAACCCTGTGCAACTGTTGTTGTTCATAAGATGCCTTGATAGGGCATTGTTGGGATCCTTCTTTTTGATGCAATACAAATGATCATATATTCTGTTTTTCAGATGTCGATCAGTTTTACCAACATAATAATTCATACATGTGTTGCACAGGGCTAAGTATATGACATGCTGGCTCATACAGTTCCCATTCATAAGTCTAATTTTTGTTTTAACATTGTTATTAAGTATGATTGAATCTTTTTCAAAAATATAACTGCAATAATTACAGTTGCCACATTTTCTAGTGCCAACCTTCACCCTCTTAATATTACTATTATTAGGGTTATATTTAATTTCTAAAATTCTCTTTATATTATTACCAGTTTTATAAACAAATCTGGGAATATTAGGTATTTTTTCCTTTATACTACTATCACTTGTTAGGATATTCCAATTTGAATGAATTATGCCCTTTATCTCATTGCTACATGCTCCATATTTCAAAATACAAGCTTTATGATGTCCCTTTTCACAATTTCCATTTTTACCATTTATTTGACTTATTGGTCCTTTTTTGTTTTCCAGACCTATCCCTAGTAAGGGTGGGTATTTCCGGCCCCATTCATCAGCCACATAAGTTATAATATCTGTTACCATATCCCTTGGGTAGCCCTTTTCTATAAAAGCTTTACCAATGAAGTTTAATTCAGATATCATACCCTCCTTTGTTGTTGTCATTCTTACTGCTCTTATGCACTGCCCTTTTATAATACCTCTTTTAGTATTATAAGAATGGGCACTATCATAGTGTAGATAACTGTTACTATATGTTTCCTTCCTATATATTTGAGACTGGAAGGATGTACCATCATTAGAAATATAGGTATCAAGGTAATTGATTCCCACTTTATCCATTTTGTGTTTAAATCTTAGGTATCCTGTTGTTTGATTAATATACCTTAGGAAGTCGGTCAGTTCATCACTGCTGCCTTTCCATAGGATGAAAATATCGTCCAAAAAGCGGACATACGTTGTTATTGATTTCATCCAGGTGGAATGCAGTACAAATTCCTCCTCCCAATCTAGTAACACCAAATTGGCATATATGGGAGCACATGATGCTCCCATAGCCACTCCTGATACCTGTCTAAAGTATTCACCTTCATAATAGATGTAGTTAAAATCCAACACTAGTTCCATAAATGCTGCAAGTAAGGAGATTTCATCAGGAGGGAGTCCACTATATTTCTGCAAACTACACATAAATCTTTCTAAGCCTTCCACTTTGGGTATACAAGAAAACAAATCTTGGATGTCAATGGTAACAAAAAACTGTTCAGAATTCCATAGTTCATGTTTAAATAATCCCAAAAATTCCCACAAATCTTTAATTATGTGCTTTATAGATGTATATATGTGTTTCAATTTATAATCAATATATTTCCCAAAGGGGAATACTTTACTATTGCTTCCAGAAATAATAGGCCTAAAGGGAGGGTCAGATAGATCTTTATGAATCTTAGGAATCCCTTTAATTGTTGCCAATATTGGAAAATCCACCTTTAAATATTTGTACAAATCCTCATCTATTCTACTATCTAGTAAAAATTCTTCCAAATATGAATCAATACGTCTATATGAAATGTTAACTTCATTTAATGATGATACTTCATATTGATAGGTATTGTATAATATTTCAAACATTTTTTTAATATATTTAATGTTATCATATAGTACTACCCCACCCCCCTTGTCTGCTGCCAATACTCTTACATTATTCTCCTTCAGTTTCTCCAGAGCTAAAGTAGCCTGCAAGTTGGCTGCTCTGTGCTTGGTGTTATACTTCTTCTTGTTATACAGTGAATATATTTCCTTGTTTATGACATTCTCAAAAGAAATTAATGTCTTGGCTAGCGGGGGGGGGGGGGTAAATGTACTCTTCTTTCTTAATCCTTCATTGTACCTATATTCTATGTCATTTTGGAAGAATATACCAAGATTTAATTTCCGAAGAAACAATTTGGTCTCAACCAAAGTATCAGTAAGGTCCATTGACCTATCTGGAATGTATTTCATTCCCTTGGTCAAAATTTGTAATGATTCAGGGTTGATGTTATAAACTGTATAGTTGTATATTTTAACATCCCCCCCTACTTCTAATATGTTAGGGAAAATAGAGTCAGCTATCTGCCTGACTGGCACTATCGCTGACATCTCCCCTACACCAAAGGAGTCTGAAACTTTTGATGTGCTTAGTGTATGTAATGGAACAATTTATAAATATAATCCTGTAATATTAAATCAAAAATTAAAAAATTCTTGGGAGAAACAATAATAATAGCAAAGGAGGACACATTTATTGATATTATTTCTAACAACCAGTTAGAATTAGAATGCATTTTGTGTTAGCAGATGAAGTATTTATATTATGTATGGAACTCTCTTAGAAATTAATTTGAATAAAAGGAGAGTATTGTACATAAATGATGGATTTCAATTTACGTGGGAATGTTTTTAACTAAAATGTAAAGTGTTGCATATTATATTTTGAACTGTGTTTTTAAATTTGTAAGTTCTTAATTGATTAATTAATGGTATAATTTACGTTTTAGGCGGGAATTTTTTGTATAAAAAGGAGGTGGGTGTTTTATTATGTTGTTCTGATGAAGTCCAGTTGTATCTGGATGAAAGCGCTCAACTATTGTTGGTTCATATACAAGAATAAAAGTGAGCTTTGGTTGGACTTGCCTGGATTATATTTTTTCAGCTGGTGACAGTTGGTTATCGTATGTAGTTGCTGTAATCCAGGAATTCTTCAATACAAGTTACTCCCCAGATATAGTCATCCTGACAGAAACCTGGCTAAAACCTCACATTACCAGTGAGCAAATACTCCCTACAGGTTATGGCATACTAAGAGTAGACCGGCTAAACAAGAAAGGAGGCGGTATAACTATAATATTTAAACAGCATCTAAACATCCAGATCTTAAAATCATCAGCTCCACAAATAGGCAATGAAGAAATAATATATACCAACTTCAAAATAAACCAAAACAAAACCATCAATATAATTGGATGCTACCTCCCACCTGGCCAAAACATCCCTCCACTAGAAAACCTCCTCAGCTGGACTACCCACCATCTCCCCCAAGAAACTATCATTTTAGGTATTTCAATATTGACTGGCAATCCTGTTCTGGCAACCATCCAACCCATCATGTAAACCTTCATGGCTTCACCCAACTAGTCCAGTCGCCAACCAGGATAAATAAAAACTCCAGCAAGCACACTACCCTGGATTGGATATTAGTCAGTAAGAGCGCCCAGTCATATATAACAGGCTGCTTATCAGATAGCCTCAATGATCACTCCCCAACATTCCTACTGAAAAAATACCTATACCAAGCTAAACCTGTCGTCTACCGTCAGATACGTAAAAAAATAAACTTTAACCCACTCACATTCATCTCATCCCTCAAAGAATGTAACTGGCATCCTCTAAAGTACCTCAGTCTTGATGACATAGTTGAATTTTTTAATACTACCTTCCTGAGCATCCTTAATTACCATGCCCCCATAAGACTTTCCAGAATCAAAGCACAACCCTCCCCATGGCTACAGAAAACCACTAAGTCAGAAATGAAAAACAGGGATAAAGCCTGGGAGCACTGGCGCAAAACCAAGATGCCCTCAACTAGACAGAAATTCCTAAAACTATGCAATAGAGTCAAAAAGCTAATAAAACAGGACAGATTCCAATACTACCAGTCTGCCCTAGACTCCTCTGAACACAGCCCCAAACAATTCTGGTCCTCCATCAACTCCATCCTCCACCCAGGTAAAGTCAGTACCCCTCCTCCCAACATCCCTCACTCCTCAGAAAATATTGCTACCTCATTCAACACACACTTCACACAAACCATACTATCACTAGCTAAACAACACAACCCCCCTCCCCTCCAACCCACACCTTCAACTACTAATCTTCCCACTGCCTTCTATTTTTCTCCTGTACCTACCGCCAACATAAAAAACTCTTAACTAAACTTAAACCCACCAAATTAGCAGCAGACAACCTCCCAAGTGAATACCTACAAATCGTAGCTGATGCTCTGGCCTACCCAGTATCCATCTTGATTAACCGATCTTTGTCAGAAAGTTATGTTCCCACACTGTGGAAAGTATCACATATAATTCCCCTCCACAAAGGCGGGCCCTCCACAGAACTAACCAATTACCACCCCATAGCTATTCTCTCTCCACTCTCCAAAATACTAGAGAGACTACCTCCTTACTAACAACCTCCTTTCCAGTACTCAGCATGGTTTCCGACCAAACCATAGCACCATCACTGCCTTACTCTCCTTTACTAACACTATCCTTCAGCATAAAAACAATGGCTATCTCTCCTCTGCTACTTTCCTAGACCAATTTAAAGCATTTGACATGGTCCCACACAAACAACTTATCTCTGTCCTCAATAACCTGTCCTGCTCACAATCAGTCACCAAATGGTTTCAGAGTTACCTGTCTGACCACCAACAATCCGTTGTATGGCAGAATGACATATCTCCCCAACTACCTGTCTCCATAGGGGTTCTCCAAGGATCCATCCTTGGACCCCTACTCTTCTCTGTTTTCACAAATAATCTAGCCTCTGCCACCACACATGGCACACTCATACAATACGCAGATGACTCAACCATCATCTGCTCAGCCCAGTCCCTACCCAAACTGCAAAAAGTCACACAGGAAGCCTTCTCCTCTGTTGAAACTTGGTTATCCAATGCCCAATTAATACTCAACCCAAACAAAATTAAACTACTCATCTTCCAACCCACCAAACATACTCAAAACAACTCTCACTTTAACATCACAGCAAAAGACAACACCACTATATACCCAACTGAACACACCAAATTGCTAGGAGTGGGAATAGTCAATAAACTAAAATTTGACATTCACATATCCATGACCATAAAAAAGTCCACAAAAAAATAGGAGCGTTATACAGAAATAAACATCTTCTCACCAAAGCATCAAATATTTCAGTAGCAAATTCTCACCTTATCTCCACCCTACTTTATGCCTCTCCAATATATACCAACCTAAGGCAATGCGATCTAAACAAGCTAGAGACCTGCTACAATAAAATTGCCAAATTCACCACAGGGGCATCCTACCATAGTCACCACTGTCTCTTACTTGCTGAACTGGTCTGGCTTGAACTCCCTCACCTCCTTCAATGGTATCAACTCTCACTCGCCCACAATCTAGTAAACCATCCACTAAATGTCCCATCCCTCCAGAATCTACTCCAGCCCTATCGCACCACCAGACCACTAAGATCCAGCAACAAAAATCACTTGCAGATCACTAAAGCCAATATCTCTGCTGGTGAAGCACTATTCTCTTGCACCACAGCCAAATTATGGAACTCCCTCCCACACACAATTACCTCCGTACCATCATGCACCCACTTCAAAACTTTACTAAAAGTGCACCTAAAAACATGCTGGCTATGCCCTTGCCACTCCCACTCTAATATCACCAAACCCATCTAACCACTACCTTTCTTTCCACTCCACTAACTACCTTGATTATAGCAAGCTCAGATGCTCATAAGACTAGTACTTATACAGCAGGAACTTCTTATTTTAACATTTGTTAATGTCTGTTATGTACTTCACAGATAAAGATTCTAGTTGTCTACTGATGTACTATGTTCTTCATCTGTAAATATGTTGTAAGTAATTGCTATGTAAATTGTTAATCGCTATGTAATCCAATGTAACTACTGTCTGTTTATTTTAACTGTGGAGCTTTTCTCCCCGGGCCTCCGCTGAAAATGGACCTACGTCCAGTTGGACACTCCCGATCAACAAATATAAATAAATAAATAAATAAATAAATAAATAAATAACTGAGAACAAGTCACGGATATATCTGACTGCTACACATGTTTTGTACAGTAGGGGTCACATTACATTACATTACCTGCACATTCTGAGGATGTTCATACAGTACTGAGGTCTGTGTACTTATGGTGAATGTCAACAGTGTGTGTAGTGTTGATATTTACCTTAGCCTGTGTACAGAATGTGGTAGATGACATTGTTCTAGTTCCCCTACTTTAAGATGTTACATGCTGCCCCACTGTAAAGTACTGTAGTGACGTACATGCTTGTAGGGCCATAGATACACATGTCCCATACCACAGACATCCACCAGACCAAACTGTGTAGCAGGCCAGTATATGTAGGGCAGTCTGTGAGTGGCACATATGAGGATGGTGTCGAACATATAGTCCATATATAGTCCATATACTGTCATAGCATGCCAGCTAACCATATGTGGCTGCTGCTGTGTTCACATTGGTTGTGGATATGCACTGTCACACAGATGTATCCTACCCTGTGCTGTGACATGCCTGTGGGGCCTGCTGTGTATGCAGGTACATGTGCATTCCCCCTTGGGAGTCAGTGTTGAGCCAGTCTGTCTGCAGCCTGCACAGGGCATTGTGACATGCCTAGCAGCTGAGTAGTACCTACCCAGTGGGATGTCATGTGCAGATACTAGCCAGATGTCCCACTGCCGGGCCTCTTCTAACAGTCATGTATGTCAGACAGGGCAGTGGGATGCAGTGCAGATGTACGTCAATACCTATTGTGTAGTATGTGGCCATGGCACACCTGTACCAGCAGTCATACTGTTACAGGCCAGGCAGGAGTGTGTGAATGCATGATCTATGGTGGACATTATATACCTGTCATGTGTTATACTCATCTACATGGCCATCCACATCCATATTGTGAGGCATGGTACACATGTGTAGCACCAAGGGCATATGTGTATACCTCTGGTATGTACAGACTGTGTCAGACCCCCACATATATTGGCCAATGTCTCTGCTGCAGTCCACAGTGGCATTACATGCTAGCAGCAGTACTGTACACTGATGTCCTTTGGATGTTGTTCAGTAAGCAATGGCACACATGTTATGAGCAGATGTGACCTGCCACACACACCATGTCTGTGAAGACAATCCCAATGACAGTAGCAATAGCCTACTAGTATGCCTGCTAGGGATACCTGACATCCCCTGCAACTACGACATTAGGAACATACGGGCTGGGGTGGCCTACACTTCATGTCCAGGAACTATGGTGGAAATATATGCACATTTACATATCCAGATAGTCAGATATATGATTACACATGTGTACTACACCCATTTAACACTGTCATGGCAACCACCCACTATTGATCCCCACATCATGTGTGCATGGTCCCATTACATCTCCTGTGTGATGGGCATCCGTCCCATGTGTGGGCAGCAGTGCTACCGACAGCATGTGGCAATACCCCATACAGAAGGACCGGCACACTCAGGGCAGCCACATATTTGTCAAAGGATCAGGAAGTACAGACAGACTGCGAGTGGAGTTGTGTTATGCATTGTACAGTACTGGTGTTACAGGGTGTGGGTGTACATACTAGTTTGCCATGAAATGCAGTCTGTTTGCATAGCACACAACTGTGGGCCTACCCTCATGCCAGCTGGAGCTGTGCCTATCATGTCTTGTCTGTCCACCACACAGGTCTTGTGTCAGATAATACACTGGCAGTGTGTGTGTTGTGTGTTACTGGTACATGGCTACATCCATGACCATCCATACTAGCAATTCCCTGACTAAGGATATGTTAGACTGTCCTATAACACCTGCACCTTGTGTAGTGCATGGCAATAGTTGTCCACATATGTGCCTGTATTCCAGCCTCTGTCCATCACCTACATATCTAGCTGTGCACATGTGTCATGTTGTCGGTGGTTGATCCATAGTGGGCTGGGAGTATAACATACTGCCATGTCTGCCGTCAGTCTACTGCCATTGTAACCCTCACACACATGGTGGGGCTGGGGCCATATATGTGTGGGCGCCACCTACAAAATACATCTGTGCCCTCATGCACTGCAGAGCCTAGTGTATGTAACAGTGGTACATGGCCCTGTATAATTGAGTCCAGGGGGAGCACCAGAAAAGACATAGGCTGCTACAAAATGTGGGGTTATCAGTGCTGAGCTGTCTTAAGGTATCTGGATGTACAGTACCACATACTTCACCTATATACACACTACTGTCATGGATCTTGGTACTGTGGGACTATTGCCCCCTGCCATACAAACTGTTCTGTGTGTTGGTGTGCATGTGATGATATCAGTTATGCCAAGTTATGTAGCAGTTACAACCCATGTGGTCATAAGACGTCAATACCACCTACTGTGTTTATACAGTGTGCAGATAGAGGCTGCTGAGCTACACACCTAGAGTACATACTGTCAGTTGTTAGGTATCCTGTGGCCCAGTGTGTCTTTCCTATTGTACATTGTGAATGGCTTGGCCTGGAAAGCAACAGCTGTGAACCTTTCCAACCTACTGTATGAGTGTAACTGGTCCACTGTAGCATCACTCCATTGATATAGTTGTCAGTGTCTGAACAGCTCTATGACATGGCATGTAGAATTGTAATAGTACATAATGACAGGCTACCATATCAGCAAACCTGTGGGTGTTGTTTCGCCTATGACCTCTCCATCGGTGTATTTTACAGGCAACGATTGTCATTTGTATGGGTGGCACATACAGTGTCCAGTTGTTCAGGAGTCAACTGCAGGAATAGTGGCTGTTCCATATTGTGTGCACCTACGACTTATGTTTCGTACTGTACATATAACTGCATGTGTATGTGTAGTCACATGTATATGTACACACTCACACATATATATATATATATATATATATATATATATATATATATATATATATATATATATATCTATATATATAAATTATGTATATGTATACCTGTATCTGCATATCTGTGTCTGTGTATCTGAAGCCTGTTAATGTTGATGGCATCCACATAATACATTCCCCATGGGAGCCAGATCATACTGCATGATATGTTGCCAATAACAGCCTGACATCATACAGGTGGGATGTAGTACAGGTAACATTGTGTGCCTATGTTGCCACTGGCCCTGATTACGGGATCACCAACACTTTGTAATGTATTGCAGGGCAGACGTGTTTGGCTGGGGGGATGCCTATTCGTATGACTCATATAGTGTGTGTGATGCCTCTCAACCCCATTAACGTAACATGTATCCTGTTACGCTCCACTCCCTAACAACTACATGTGCCTTGCAGTACCAGCACAACAGTGTTGCCTCAATGGATCAGTAGGCATGGGAATCCCATTGAGGTCTGCCACGTGTGTATATGTGCATGTAGCACGTGACCTGGTACACACCTCACCCTACAGATGGTGTCATTTGTGCAATGACAGCCACACAGTTCAGTAGCACTACACACCCGGGTTGGGGTCTAAACACAGTGTCGTCAAGTCAGGATGTGTGTGTATGTGGATGGGTTGACATAAAGGTGCAGATTATACATGTACCAGCAGGCCACCAGTCACATTTGCACGGCCAATAGCTGTTATACATACCTGTGGCATGTGAGCAACTGTACACCACATATGTTACGGCCATGGTGTCACCACACTGACATACCCCTGTGGAATATGACTGCGGACCATCCTCCTGCTGACAGATGTATGCCTACAGCACAAATGGATGACAGTATGGGGATATCAGTTGGTGTCACCAACAGCTTAGATGCATCCTAGCTGCATGGCTACACTACCTGACATGTATGCAGTCCAATTACCCCTGACTACATTTTATACTGCCGTACATTGTGGCACCCCAATACAGTCACCGTGTGCATCAGAACCATGTTAGCCTATCCCTGCATCGATGTTATGGATGACAGGGATGTGGCACAGGTATGATCATATACACAGGGTGTGTTGCAGGTGTACCAGAGGCCGAGGGTGGTCCAAACATGTGTCATCATGTGTGTGGGTGAGGGGTGTGGTTCCTTGATTAGGGCATGGTAATGTGGTGTGTGTCAGTATGGGGACACCCTATATGTGGTTTGCATAGTGTGTGGGTATGCATGCACACAGTTCCGCCATGTGGCTGCCCCACACAGGTAATGTTGGATACCTGGCAAGGTGTGCAGTTCAGTGCCTCCGGCCATGGACACACCAACTGCACCTGCCTGGGGTTCCATTGGCACGTGCAGGTACAGACCTTGAGGTGTTACTCTCCCCTGATGATGACATATGTCTGATGGAACCATGTCCTGCCTGGGCCTGGCCAGGGGCACTTGCAAGTGGCCTGCTGTGGTGTGGTGTGGACAGCAGCCCCTGTGGTGTAGTACTGCCACTATGGGAGCAACTGTGCATCCTGGCACATCCACTTTGACTGCCAGCTGCTGGTGTCTCTGGCCTACGCACTCCCACTACACGTTGTAGCACAGACATACCATGGTCGAGGAGGCAAACCATCTCACCCCACTGTCTATCCATGACCTCAGTATATTCACAGAAGGCAACAGTGAGTTCATGGAGGTTGCCACTTAGACTTGCAAAAGCAGACCTCTGCAGCCTCAGGACCTGTCTGGAGTGCATTTCCATACATGCCTGTGCCTCCATTACAGCCTGAAACATGCTCCTGTTGGTACCAGTTGTGGCGCCTCTGCCAGGGGCAGGATGACCTGCGGTCCCTCCATGAGCACCATGGTACATCTGCCGATGTGGTGGCCTTCTGGACATCCAACTATGCTGACTGTGACCCGACACAGTTGACATGGACACCATACTTTTCTGGCCATTGCCATCAAGCGTTAACTGTCCCTCTGCTATGGCCACATGTGATGGGGTTTGCAGGGGCACTGTAACTGTGTGTGGGCTTGGGGTGGCTAGGAGGGTGATGACACATGTTGGCACAGTGTCGGCCTCAGACAACCCCACCTGTGCCTCACCTGTACCTTTATCATCATCAGTGTCTGTAGGGTCACCTACCTCACTATGCTTGCAGGAGGGACCCTGACCCACCTCGCCACCTGTGGGGGAAACAAATACTCATGTTAAGACCTGTACAGCAGTGCATAACAGTACATACACTTACACACACTCACACTGACAGCCATCTTATTACCTCACTTCCCTGAGTTTGCAGACAGTCCCACAGTCAGTTACATGTTCCCCTTCCTGCATAGCACTTGCTAATACACACGCATCACTACAGCACATTAACATATCATCCCTCCCCATGCCTACACGTGTGGTTACCACACCTGACCTGTTACTCCATTGCCTCCCTGACCTGAGTGGAGTAGGTTATACATGGCCTCACAGCTATTACCCTGTATATGGGCAGTAATGGTGTACGAGGCCCCTATATGGTTGGGGCTGCTACATTCATTACATATGTCACACACCAGAGCCTCATACTACAGTCGTGCTCAGTCCATGCCACATCTGCTGCACAAGCGACCCATCATGCGTACGACAGTACTGCCTGGATACACACACTGATGTGCTGTGGTAATTCTGCATTGCATTTGTAGTGCTGCATATGTGGGTTGCCGGTTACCTATCTGCTGCTGGCAATATGATGTGTATACCTGGTATATAATGCACCTCCCAATGCATACTCCATGCTACAGACCTTGTTATGCTATCAGCTGTCCTGTGTTCACATACCTGACAGGTTGTCCTGGTGTCCCGTGTCTCACTCCATGTACGGCACAATCCCAAGGGAAAGTACCACCATGTGGTCAACCCCACTATTGCCTGTGCATACATGGACACACACAGACACACATCTGACATGCATCGTCCACACTCCACTAGATTGCACTTACAAACACAACTGAGTCACACACCCCACACTCCTACATGTGGAGTTGCACAACATTCATACACACAGTCTTCCCATTAGCCTTCTGTCAACATGCATTACACATGGAGCTCAACAGCATGCAGTGTAACTATAGTGACATCATGCTAGCAGCAGAATACATGTGTGTGAGGCATGGCCTTTGTTGGCAGGTGATGGCCCCTCCCTGTGTTAACACTGCACCCATGTACAAAGTGTTATTGTGGCCTGTTCCACACCCTGCCTTGTACTGTGCACCATACCTCGCAGGTGTAGAAACCATTGATGCATCAGCAGTACTGTGTCTGTTATGTCACCTCTTATGCTCACAGCCCCTGTGTGTTGTAGCAACACATACCTGGGATGGTATGTGAACAGCTATCAGTTGTGGATGCCTAATGTCTGCGTTACAGATCACAACATCAGCAGTGCATGTATGACCAGTACATGACTATTACACTGACAACCAGCAGACCTTACCATAGCTGTGAGGGGTGCCCTACACATGTCCTAGACCTCTGCATGGTTGCAAGGTCTACTCATGTGCACATCCCTTGGAGTGCGCACACTGCTGTGACGAGTGCTGTGGGGTCAGGGTTACGTCTGCAATGTTTACTTAACCTGCTTGTGTGCAGCTGCAGCCATGGTGGCGTTGAGTCACACATGTCCCTACTGTAGGCTGTATGTCCTGCAACATGTCACATCCCTGTGGACACATTGCACATTGACAGGATGTTAGTTATCTTGCATGTGTCTGTTGTACCCTTCTGATACCCCAGCATGGGCTCTACTGTGATGCAGTGCATTTCTCAGCAACAAAACATGAATGTGTACAGCATGCAGTATGGGTAGGTGTGTTAGACGTGTGCATGGGGGATAGCCCATAGCTATTACATGCCCAGTTAATCATCATGCATGAACACGAACCATACTCATCGGCTACGGGCTGCTGCTGTGGTTGTATCCTGGAGGGACCTACATAGGAGTGTGAGAAAGCTGGTGTCAGTGGCCAGAGCTGTGGCATTCATAACAGGTGAGTGCAGCATTACGTTACATCAATATTACAGCTTCTACACAACAATTTATTACTACTACACAGCAGCAGACAAAGTATATGACATCTCAGTTTTGCATGATGTACCTGTACAGCTGCAGATGCATACACACGAGTGGTGTACTGATGTGCCCTGGGGCCTTACCTGCACTCTTCTCAGCTGGTGTGTTATTGGCACCCACCTCCAAGATGTGCCCTGCCAGGTGTTGATGTTGCGGGCAGACAGGTACAACTAGGCTGCTGAAAAGCTCCTCCACACGGGTGAGGTGTGGATGGGCGGGTTGCCCCCATTGCAAGGTGGTCCCCCCTTACAGCAGCTGCACGCCGGTGTACATGGTGAAGCAGGTCAGTGCAATGATGCTGGACCTGCTCATAGCTGCGGTTATGCAGTCCGACATCATTGACCCTGTGGACTAGCTCATTCCACGGGGCAGTCCTCTCTTGCTGGTTGTGGGCTGTCCGGCCAAAAAGAAGTATGTAGTGCTGTACCAGGTGGTCGATGATGATAGCCATTTCTGTGGCACTGTATGTGGGAAGGCGACAATGTGACATGATTCCTGGAAGACATAAAGATGGAAACAGGTTTGAGTCACCCATACAGCAGGGTTACCATAGTTCTTAATACATATATATGTGTCCCCCCACCATATCAGCTGCAACAACATGTTCACAGACTGAAATTGTTATGTCAGCTGCTTACCTGCCATTGGGACATATGTTGTATTGTACCAAACTTTGTGCTATCTGTATGTGCCACGCTATGTGTTTGTAGCCATGCCCCCTGTGGGGACACGTATCTTTGCTGGGCTGTTACAGACTATTCCACCTGCATGCCATTGTCAGTGCCACTATAAATATGTGTATAAATATACATTTATGTACATATATGTGTAGATATATGTTGTACGTTGTTGATATACCTATGTCTATATGAGTGTTTGTATCTGTACACATACATGTCACAGTCCATATCACACAGATATGTGGAGTACATACAGACATCCGGTCTGCATTCTATAACCATCTTTCATTCACAGCTGCACTGTTCTGCCTTGCTGCAACACAGACATGTGCCACATGTGAACACAGCCTAATATTAGGGTGGTAACTATGGTGTGATATTGCTGGTACATCTATTACACACCTATGGCATTTGTGTATGCTACATTACACATTCACATGACTGTCCTGCAATTGCTGTGCACTGACACATATGTGTCTATCATGACGGCAGTACATCCACCAACAGCTATTCTCTACACTAACATCACATACACAGGTATTATGGCTGACATCTTTGTCATTCATTGCTGATCTACACAGTTGGCGGGTATGTCCCACTGCTTACAGGGACAGACAGTATTGTCCAGATCAGTTGTTCAGTGGGACATCATTACAGTGACAACTACAGATGGCACATATCAAACATTCTACCTCATACATCCTATTAATCTATACCACATCCTACATTAAATTACATACAGTTGTGTTTTACATACCTTTTAGTGTTTGAACGGACGTGATGCCTTCCCGGTTGTGGCCTGTAGTACTGTGTTCCCCATTGTGTAAGTTCCATGGTATACGTTTGTTTTCTATTTCCTTTATTTTATTTTGTTGGTTTCCTCTTTTCTTTCTCTCTCTCTCTCTCTCTCTCTCCCTCTCCAGTAGAGCAAATGAGTTGGTTTGAATGGATTTCAGCATGGCTTTTGTAGGTGATGCACATGATCAGGTGATGGGCTCTGCACCAATTAGTGTGCAACAGTTGCTGACTGTGTGCAGCCTGCTGTGTAGTGATTCTAGTAACTGTCATGGCAACCCAGTACTATAAAATGCTTACTCATGTGGGTGTTGTCCCGTCACCTTTCCAGTATGGAGGACATCCTTCCTGTATGTGGTCAGCAGTGTTACAGATGGCAGGTTGTGGCACCTACTACAGCGGGGCTTGCAGACACAGGACATCTACACATTCTTAGGTTGTTCCAGACCTACAGACAGAGTGAGTGTGTTGTTATGTGCTTTGTATATTGCTGGTCTTGCAGTGTTTGTGTGTACATAGTAGTTTAGGATGGAATGCAGTCTGTCTGTATCGCTCTCAACAGTGGGCCTATCCACATGATGGCCAGTGGATTGTCTGTTTGCTTTTGCCTGTGTACCACACAGGGCATGTCCAAGATATATCCCAGGCAATCTGTCTGCTGCGTGCTATCAGTACATGGCTACTTCCAGTTCTGTTCCTGATGTGTTATTCCTGCATAAGGGTATGTTGCATCAAATCCTGTAATGCCAGAAATGTGCAGGGTGTGTAACAGCAATATTACGAGTATGGCCCTGTGTTCCTTCCTCTGTCCTCCACATATATGGCTGGCTATGTCCTGCTGTGATATGATTAGGGGTTGTTCAGTATTGGCCTATCAAAAAATACTGCTGGCATTCCTGCTATCATCCCAGTCATTTCGTGGATGCCCATGACATTTGTTGGTCAGGGTCCATACATGTGACAGATACATAGACATTATCACAGGTAATAAATATCTCCCTAGGCCTTGACTACGGGGTGTAACTAGCGGCTGCTGAACTACATCTGTTATTGTTTATTGTTACCTATCTTGATGGCAAATCCTTTGTCCACAGTTGTACAAATTGATGGGCCTGCCCTGGACAGCATAGTATGTTATATATCCGCACTATCTGCATCTACTTTTCTGTGTGGGCCTTGCATTCCTCACTGATTACATAAGTGCAGATATATGTGCTGTCAGTAATGGCATACATTATTGTAAAATACACCATTACAAGTTATCTGTGTATAC
>NC_056743.1:625662823-625755323 GCF_019279795.1 Protopterus annectens | reverse complement strand
ACACGCCCATCTAGCTGTAGGTATACATTTTCTGTACTGTTGCATGACTGGGCTGGGGTTATGTTTCTGACAACATGCAATTTCTGCATATCAGGCATGGCTTAATGATAAATCATTTTGTGTATGGTGTGCATGGTCCTGGGTTCCGGCCTTGCAGAGGCTGTTTGTTTTGTTGCTGGGCAGAACACCAGCCATTGGATACGGTGTGCTTAAGGCACTTTCAAGCTGTTGTAAGTGGATTTGTGTAGAGGTAAGCACTGCTGACCTCTAGTCACAGTGTGTTACACGCAGTTAGCTTCTCCTTTGCTTAATCTGTGTCGGCGGTGCTTTAGTCCGCCCAAACGCACTTGTGCACACTTACTAGTGCTTACATATGCTTACTACTGCTTATCTGTGCTTACGCCTGCTTACTGCTGACTTATTCATTATGGTACTGACTCTTCACATGTGCATTTATTGCATTTAATGCAGTACTCCAGTTCACATTTAAATGTTATTTAGTAGGCTATACAGCAATAAAATGTAAATAAATGTTCATATACAGATTTCACATGGAAATTGGTATGTGCTGCAGTGGGACTCGAACCTGGAATGCCTGCTCATTAGGTGGATGCTCTGACCACTACACTATTGCTGTGCTGCTTCATTTGCATATATCTTCCTTGTTATCCTCTTCAGCCTTTTAAGCTGCTTTAACCGTAGCTAAGTGATGGACACACCCACGCACCTATGGTTAGCTGTACTCGGAGTTTTAAAAATAATTACAGGGGTTACTTCTTTTTATTTTTATGTCCTGTTGCTGTTGTACACATGGAGGACTGTTGATGGGGATATGCGGACACCT
Source organism: Protopterus annectens (assembly GCF_019279795.1). Lineage (NCBI taxonomy): Eukaryota > Metazoa > Chordata > Ceratodontiformes > Protopteridae > Protopterus > Protopterus annectens. The sequence goes on along the minus strand of NC_056743.1, from coordinate 625,754,479 downwards.
ATGAGTGGCCTCACTCATTTATTTACAGTTTCTGCTGTTCTACTTTGCAGGGGCATGTTTATTCTGAGAGCTCTGCTCTCGGACATGCTCCCTGCACTCATCCATGCTCCATGTAGGATTAGGTGGTCAGGCAGCGCGCCTTCATTAATATGCTTGGTGCTCTGCCATCCTACTCCTAAACTGCCGCTTTCTGTGCAGCACTAGACTAGTCCTGCATGGAAGATTAGCGAATCCGGGAGAGGATTTTTCAAGTCCCAGTCCCCACTGAATGTTACAATACGCAACACCACTTTTAATAGGGTTTAACCTTGAACTACACATACAAAAAAATGATCTCCAGCACTTCCTTTTTAACTCCATAGGAAATAAAAAAATCACAAATACATTATTTACTTAAAAAAATGTATGTTTAAGAGACACGTTCCTAAAAAATGATAAATCAAAATTCATCCACATTTATTGCTGCCTATATTCCTTCTAAAATTTTATTCTGTTGCTCCTTAATAATATTTTTCTTACCAAATATTGTCCCTAAAAATTTGTATTTTGATTTTGAAAAATAAATTAAATATCAAATAGCACATAACTCTTCACATTTACAATAGAAATGCAGGATACTACTCAGAAACACATTTAAAAAACAAGAAAGTGACAAAAACAATGGAATATATATACACAATTGTGTAAAATCTGTAGACGCTAATGAAGTGTATCACAAAACTTTACCACATAAGATAATTTTTTGCTTCAGAATAACAGATTTGTAAGATGTGTGTCCTCTTTTTTAAAGTATTGTTGCCACTAGTATGTGCACTAGACACCTTAAAGAAATTACATGTGATGAGGGGGATTCAGAAAAGGGTCTACTTGACACGACTGAAATGCTAGTAGAATGACTTTCATAAGACCGAGACCAGAAAAGCAAAGGTTCACATGAGTGAAACTTCACAATACTGACGTTCAGAAGAATGAATGTTTGAAATTCCGACAGTACAAGTTGGTGTTCCGCTCATTTCCACACTATAGTGCGATCTCGGAATTGGTATATTTAATTTGCAGGGGGATTGGGGGGTGCAGGAGGCACAACCTCCCTGCAAAAATGTAAAAGTTTAAATTAAATAATTGTAGTTATTAAATTTAAGAATTTTAATTAATATTCATGTTTCTTTGGGTATGTGGGTACTGGTCAGTAGTTGGGGTGTAGATGAGGTCAAGTATGTAGTTTGGGTTGGAAAAAAGTAGTGTACTGTTGCTATGGTGTTAGTTTTTAGTGTCATAATTTCATTGAGTGGGAGGTAAGTTGGGATTTTGTTGTATCTGTTTTGTGTATGTTGGGTATTTAAGGTGTCAGGTTGGTGAGTTTTCTTGTGTGTGCGTGCGTGTGTATGTGTGTCTGTGAATGGGTGAGTGTGTCAATCTGAGTGTGATTGGGTGGGGAGAGGGCTGTGTGTGTGTGTCTGTCTCTGTGTATATGGGGGAGTTTGTGTTAATGTGAGTGTGATCAGGTGGGGTGGGGCTGTGTGTGTGTGTGTGTGTGTGTGTGTTAATGTGAGTGTGATCAGATGGGGTGGGACTGAGTGTATTTGTGTGTGTGTGTGTGTGTGTGTGTGTATACACAGGGGAATGTGTGTGTGTATCACTGTGAGTGTGATCAAGTAGGGAGTGGGGTGTGTGTGTGTGTGTGTGTGTGTGTGTGTGTGTGTGTATGGAATGAATGTGTGAATATGTGTGTGTTGGTGGGTGTGTATGAGACTGTGGGTTGGGGTGGTTGTCATACTTCCACACACTCTTGGACTAACAAGCAAACCCTACAACAATGGGTTGTGAGGAGCACTAGCCTCCAGGGGAGCTCAAGTGCCTTTAGGGCAATTACAGAAGACATGGGTTAGGGAGAATATTAACCACCAGGAAGAACACTTCACTACCCCCAACTTAATGGCACTTACACAAGACATGAACATAGGCAAACACTAGCCACTAGGGGAATTAGATCATGACTTAAGGGTACTTATACAAAACGTGGGCAGAGGGAACATTAGGCTCCTGGGATACTCTATATATCGTGCCTTAAAGGCATGTAATAAGGAAAAAACAGAATGGAGCGGGGAGCCACTAGACAGCAGGGGATACTTTAAATAGCATTCCTTAAAGGCACTAAAAAGGATTCCAACCCTGTACCCTCCAACAGATGTTTTCAGTCCTCTTTGCCACAACTAAGCACCAGGGATTCAGCCTGGAGAAAAAAAAATAAGGTGAGGTAAGCACTGAACCCTGCACTCTTGCCACATGAAACAGTATTAATCTGTTGCACTAACTAAGACATCAGTGTAGCAAGGGTTTTTATAACATATACTGATGATCTCTGGCATTATTCAATCAATGCAACAGTTTGTGGGTTACAAAGGAGAGAGACAGGGAACCTCTCAGCCTAATAGCTGAAGAAAACTAGACAGTGTCAAAATTAATGGCAGGACAAAGACACAATCGGGGACAGATTTTAAGTATTTCTACAAACTTCGAAAGTCACTAGTATAACAGCTTCCATCCACTACCATCCATTTACTGAAGGATATAAAGTGTGATACACTAATGTCTGACATGGATGAATGACTGAAATCATACATGATTCACTGGGGCAGGAAAAAAGGTGACATCAGGTACATTCTGATAACATACAGACAGGTATAGGATATGTGGAGCTTTTCTCCCGGGGTCTCTGCTGAAAATGGACATATATCCAGTCGGACAATCCCAGTCAACAAATGTAAAATAAAATAAATAAATAAAATAAATAAATGTGGTGATGTGTTTCAGTGTGTGTACTGTGTGTGTTTGAGTGAATGGGGGGTGCCTGTGCTAATATGATGCATCAGCTGCTAGTGTAAATTACCAGAGTAAGCTGCTGATGAGCACTCAGTGCAGTTAGGAGATAGTGAGACACATGCAAATTAGCTGATAATGAGGTCTTTCCTCATTGTGGCTAATATGCCTCTGAATATGCAAGTAGTGTATCATGGGAACAGGGCCTTTTTACTGCATCCTCACCATGAACACTGGGGTTCTTTCTAAATCTCCGAGTATATTTTTAACACACCTGAACATTTAATTAAAATATTTGTTAGAATCTGTGACATACGTCTCAACCTCTTAGCCCTGGAAATTTGGACAAAGCCTAACATAATAAAGGTACAAATGCCTAAAAATAGGGACAGATTTTAAATATTGCTCTTATAAACTTAGAAAGTTGCTGAAATAACAGGGTATATATTAAAATCTATTTTCTAAATGTATAGTCCAAAAACAAGTCACAGGTACCCCAAACAAAAGAGTGTCGAGAAGACAAAAACAGAAGAAGCAGAGAGCTCAATTGTTCGTTGTTTATTCAAAAAACAAAATGTAAAAGCACAAAGATTTCTAGTTGCATCAACTCTTTCTCAATGCAGATAAAAAACATTCACTACACTCAACATTTATATCACAAAACCAGCTAACTGATTACATCATTAATTGCAGTTAAGTAGTAAAAGATCAGCCCTAAAAAAAAATTTAAACAACATTTCACTTTGTTGTTTGACTTGTTTTTCTATTATTATTTTAAGTAACAAAGTAACTAAGTCAAACAACAAAGTGAAATGTGTAAATATGTTGTATTCTTCTTTCCTCTAACAACCCACTCTCTCAGACAGTATTGTTTTTGAGTATTCTTACACTAGCCAAAATAATTTCTAAATACTACAAATATGTTGAATTTCATAAGATTTCAGATTTGTACAGCTTATTAGACACATTCTGTTTTTAGAGACTAGCTCAATATTTGTACAGGAAAGCTTATTGTAGATCTGCTGCTAGCTAGACTAAAGTGGGTAATGGATTACTTGATACTAATAGATAGTGACTATTATTAAATAATTATATATTAACACAAACATAAAATGTTAAAATAAGACCAATCTTTATAAATCTGTTATTAATTGTTACTTATATTTTGATTACATTGAGTCAATATGTTACTTATCCCTAACTATGGCTACTTTGTTCCTCATTTTCTTAAGTTACCCACACTTTCCTTCCTTTGTGTTTTTATTAAAAGAGTATTATCACATATTAAGTTCAAGAACTTTACATCTTGTCATAAGTTCTTTTGCTAAAAGTTCTAAAGGACACATGGTGCTGAAAATGCTTTAAGCACAAACTTCAGAATGATCTACAACATTTTTCATGTTGGTAGATAATGTTACATTCGACTAACTGCACACTGCATTCATAATCACTGACCATTTAATCAGTGGACACCTTTTAGGATACTGCAAATCAGTTCTATAGCCTGAACTTGCAAGTTAAGACATTTATTTTTATGGCAAGGCTAAGAAGACTAATAGCCAAAAGTCACAGCAGTGCTAACTATTGGCACACCATTATGTTGCTTGTGCAAGCATACAAGTCAATATGAAAATGATACCTGGGGACTTTGCAAATATCACATCATAGTGTATTAAATATTGCTGCATGGTATGGGCAGTAGAAGAGTAATGGCAGGGCATTGTACCCTCATGTTAACTGTTAGTAAGGTAGTACAGGAGGTACACCTATGGAAGGTCTCACTTGTCGTTGTGATAGTTTATCTAAAAGCACTTTCTAACTGGCAGCTTTCACTTTAGCTAACTATTGATAGTCATTGTGGTAACAGCAGTAAGTGAAAAGAGGACAAGAGTTTGACAGCAAGTGGCATTTTGCAATTTTGAGTTTGGGAAATATCACTGACATAGACATCTGAATGAGGAATATCTGGACAGATTGAGTCTGTCATTATATTATTTGTCTTTTCAAACAGTGTGTGCTATCACTGATAATAGTACAAATATTGTGACAGCCCCAGTATTTCCTCACTTATGCATACAAGCATACTCTTTCTCTGTCTATTGCTCTTCTCTCGCTGCCATGTACAACACACACGCACACACCAACATGCTCAAATGGACGAAAAAAACCTCTACTGGTCAAAACTGAAATGAAAAAAAAAAACTTGGATTCTTCTGTTTGCACTGTCTGAAAAACATGAATTGTTTGTTTGCACTGTCTATACTTATGTCACGTCAGACACTCTGTGAACGCTAGTTAGGTTGTTGTAGTAGGCTCAAGAGGTGAGAGGACTCCCTATACATTAAATAATCCAGGAAATACCATTCACTAAAAGTCTACCATGAATGTAATGGATAGGATGCAGGAGCAGCAGTATAAAAGAAGGTATGAAAGGTGCAGTGTTCAGGGAGACGGTGTCATGTTTTCTTTCTTTCCTTCTTTCTTTTATTCTAGTGCTAAAGCACATTAGTATTCTGTCATGGCATAAAGTGTAGCAGCTGCTTAGCAAGCAATGGACTACAGTTTAAGAAAGGATTTTTTTTCTTTACAGTTTAAATGGAAAGGAGTGATTTTTTCCTTAAGAACTAAAACACTTAGAGTCCCACATGTGGCATAAACTGTAATAGCTTACTACAAATGTAGCATTCTGTTTGCTACAGTTTAAAAAGAAAGAAGAACATATTTACTTTTAGAACTGAAGCACATAGTGCTCTGTGGTAGAGGACCTTTTTTTGCTCCCAAATTTAGAGTTGGGAGACAGTAGGCACCACAGTAGCTATCTATGCATCTGCTAATAAGTAGTGTCTCCTGCTAGTCTTTCCTACATCTGTAAAATCTGGATCTCAATCCCAATTGCCCATAAACAAATATCTCCTGTAAAATCTTTCAAGTCTGTATTAAAACATCACCTACTGTAAACATGGTTGTGTTCCTGCTTGACTCCCGGCTAGACAAAAATTCACAGCCATCCGCACAGTGTATTCTAAGCTATGTTATCCCTAACTTTATCTTAGGACACTATACTGATATATATATATATTGCCTGAGTCTCTGTGTATACATATATCTCTCTCTCTCTCTATATATATATATATATATATATATATATATATATATATATATATATATCTATATATATATATATATATATATATGTTGCCTGTATCTGAGTGTATATATATATATATATATATATATATATATATATATATATATATTGCCTGAGTCTCAAGGTATATATATATATATATATATATATATATATATATATATATGTGTGTGTGTGTGTGTGTGTGTGTGTGTGTGTGTGTGTGTGTGAAAGTTGCTTATACCCTCTCTGAATATAAAATTGTAACTTATGAGGTACCATAAGGTTCAGTGGTGGGTCCTGTCCTGTTTGGCATTTATTTTGCAGACAGCCCCAGCCAGTATCCCAGAAATGTGGTTGACTGAGTTTGCAGATGATTGCTTGCTGGGTATTCTTATCTATTAATCCATTGATAATGCATCTGAGAAGGGCTGGATTATGCACACACCTGGTGTACTCAAAATTATCTCAAGCTAAATGCAATGAAGTGTAGCCTAGTAGCATTTAGCAAAAAAATACTCCCACCTCATATGTCATAAATGGCACTCATCTTCAGACAGACATGGCCATAAGACAGCCAGATGCTTATGTGGACAGCTGTCTCTCATTTGATCATCAAGGTTCCACTCAGGAAATCCTTCTGTTTTGCCCACCTAATTTTCAAGTAAATATCTTTAGGATGCAAAGAAGTCATCCCTGCTTTCCCTTATCAGACATATCATTGACTAGCGTGCTGCCTTTGTCATGCACAAATCCAATAACATTGCTTAAATGGAAATGCGAACACAGGGACAAAATAGCGGTACAACTTTCGCCACAAAGATGACAAATATGCCACAGGATTCAAAAATGTATTTACGTGAAGCGCTTTTCGTCTGCTCCAAAAGCAGACTTCATCAGACAAAGTAAATGTGATGGTGATATGATTTTATACTTATACTGACGTCATCAACTACGTTAATATAAACAATTAACATCTTGAAATACTTAATTAGAAAATTAGTTAAAAAACTTAACTGAAAAGTACACATATTTTAAAAACACATAATAAAATTCACTTAGTTAAAATATTAAGTACCCCACACAGCTCTACATAAATTCAAAAAGTACATATATATATATACCTATATTAAGAAATATGCAATTGTAGCAGCATGAGTAATTTATAACATTTTAAACAAACTCACTGAGCAATACCTGATGCTGTTAAAAGAATTAACTTTGGCTTATGTGAATATTACACATAATCATGGACAGTTAGAAATAAATTATCCAATCTGTGTATGAAAATGGTCATAAACCAAAAATTATTACATTTCTCACATAACCTATTCGTAACCATGTATAATAAAAGGATAGATGTATATACACTAACTACTAAAACTTTCTATCCTAAGGGTTAAGTATAATGGTACAGTTATGAAACTCCAATGGAAAAATAATACTAACTGACTTACTAATACTAGATGTTAAGGGGATGAAAGATTTACTTGGGGCCGAAAGGATTGACCTATCTTATAAGGCTCTTTAATTTTAAAACACTACTAATAGAGCAACTATCATTTAGTCCTGGGTGGGCATTTTTAAAATATGTGTACTTTTCAGTTAAGTTTTTTAACTAATTTACTTTGTCTGATGAAGTCTGCTTTTGGAGCAGACGAAAAGCGCTTCACGTAAATACATTTTTGAATCCTGTGGCATATTTGTCATCTTTGTGGCAAAAGTTGTACCGCTATTTGGTCCCTGTGTTCAGTTTTCTAAGTTTGTGTGTCTAAAGGATTATTAAATGGAAATGCCCCAGTGATTTCTAACCAAAAAAGTTATAGGTCAGAAGTCTACCAGATCCTCTGAGGTGACATGTACCTTTCTTTTCAAGCCATGAAAGACCTAATCCTATCTGATGTCCTGCTTTTTTTTTCAAAACCAGTCTACAAGCAGTCCTGCTTTTTTTTTTCAAAACCAGTCTACAAGCACCCATATTAGAGCCCTAAAGGTACATGAAAAAATAAACAAAACTCACTTGAGGGACATGTTCTTAACTCAAGATATCCCAGGCCTACAGAATAAGTTAACCACTACAAGTCTAGCAAAGAACTACTTTGTTTACTTTTCAGGTTAGTCTTGATAACTGGATGGGCAGACAGAATTTTACACCAGGATTATCATGTCCAGCACTGCTTGATATAGGAGGTGAATACTATTAAATGCTTGTAAAAGATGGCAAGAACTTTTAAGTGTGTTTACTTAAAGTTGTATATGGCTAAGCATTTTACAGTTCCTGTAGCCACTTTGTGTAAAGTTGTATATGGCTAGGCATTTTAGAGGTCCTTTGGTCACTTTCTTGGTACTATTCCATGTTCCTGTAGTACAGATCACAATATAGTCAAACTTTGTGAGTCCTGAGATGTGGATAATGAATGATTAAAAATCCAGACTTACATATAATATTCTGAGATTTCCATTTCTCAGAATATTCCCTTTTCCCTGAGGTAAAGTCTAGGAAATCAGAAATGATAAAGTCATTGTTTTTTTTTTGTTTTAGTTACATTAGACCCAAACTTGAATATGGAATAACAATTTGTAAACCTTATAAAAAACAAGCATGAGTAAACTGAAAAGGGTACAGCAGAAATATACCAAATGCATCCATGAATGTGAACATTTAAGTTATTATGAAATACTAAAGTATCTGAACTTATACATGTCTCATATAGATATTTAAGAAGAGTCCTTATTCAGGTACATGGGGCATTTAGAGACAACCACCTCTGGGACTGTTTAGGGTTATTAAAAAGCAGTAGAGAATCATCAGACAACCTATAATTGGAATGAGAAGTGTACTTACTGGTTGTCTGAGACAGCAGCTGATGTATGAAACAGACTACCAAATTACATTAAGCAAGCCCTAGTTTAGATACGTTTAACAACAGCCTGGACACTTATTATGGGAACAACTGTTTTTGTATATTGGCAGGCTAGAAGGACATTAATGCCCATGCATGAAATATTTGTAAGCATTCATGTATGTATATATGTATGGCAATCTCCGAGTTGCTGTATATAAGTCTGTGGAATGAGGGGGCTTGCTACTCATATCCTGGAGTGCAGGGTGGTTGCCCCCTGCAAAAAAGAAGTTTAAAGAAAAAGGCTGATGTTTGATAGTTTCTGTTCTGCATTATCTGTCTTTTTTCTTCCACATGTTGAGACTCAGCATTTCAAGTCTTGACATTTTAATAGGGAACCAGTCAAAAAGTATTCAACTATATCTATATGGAGACTGTTTTTAGAAGAACAAACCCGTGGAATAGCAGTATTTCAGAAGTGGTAATGGTATCAGCCAAGTGGCGATTTAAAGACAACAGTGTCTTAAGACCTGTTCTGCATTAATTTTGCCAGTAGAACAAAGAGGTCTGTTTGCTTTCATAACATAAGTATCACTGTTTACCACCAGCTGCATGTATGTGCAATGTATCCTGTAACCTAATTCCAGATCTTAGTGTTGACATGTACACTTTACTGCAATATCCAGTAACACTTCTGCATCTCTTTAATGAAACATTTCTGATTGTTTTAAATACCAACTATGATCTGCTTAACCTTGTCACAACTGATATATACTGAACACTTTTATCATACCCTTTTTTTCACAACAGTAATGGCTTCCAGCAAAATCTGAAACATTCTGCCACTAGTACTAAACAGATGTGTATAAGGGTGTGAGTCATTCAGATTGCAGCTGCATTGCTTCCTTTGCTACTACGTTTTTGTAATGTAAATAATGTGGTCACATGATGACAATGGGATGGTGGGAGGTGAAACCTGCATCTGTATAGCCAGTCCAGGGTATCATTTATAATCCAGAAACACCTGCTGCATGGATGGACAGACTTAGAACCTGAGAAAAACAAGCTTCTACAGATCTCAGATTGAGAGAGCTAAAGTAAGTTGTTTATTTTTATTAAGATGAGATAGACTTTAAATGCAACTAATTGTTTATTGTTTTATTTAATGTTTGTTTACTTTGTTACGCACACATCTATCTATATATATATATATATATATATATATATATATATATATATATATATATATGGATTCACTTCATAACACTGAAAGCTCAAAACACTGAAAATGAGAAAACTTCATAATACAGAAGACCAAAACACGGAAACTTCAAAACACTGAAACTCAGAACACTGAAAACACATATAATACATATACTGAGTTTAAACAACATAAATCATAGCACTTTCCACCAGGAAAGTGCTATGATTTATGTTGTTTAAACTCAGTATATGTATTATATGTGTTTTCAGTGTTCTGAGTTTCAGTGTTTTCAGTGTTTTGAGTTTCAGTGTTTTGAGTTTTCAAGATTTTGAAGTTTCAGTGTTTTGAGCTTTCAGTGTTATGAAGTGAATCCATATATATATATATATATGTGTGTGTGTGTGTGTGTGTGTGTGTGTGTGTATGTATATGTATATATATATATATATATATATATATATATATATATATATATATATATATATATATATATACATATGGGTCTACTTCATTTGTTCGACTCACATTTGGTCGAAAATGATTGCAGGCAGCACGCTTCACTGAAAGCTCATTTCACTGAAAGCTCATTTGGTCAAATTTCATTTAGTCAAAAATGAAATATAGCCCCTGTCCCACTGCAGTATGACCCTGGAGTGAGAATATTAAGTAAGGGTGTGTGTGTGGGGCATAGCCCCTCACATAATTGTACTGTATTTACTGTTATATGAATATGTATTCATTTAAAATTTGTTAATATGTATATTTTTAGTAAAAACTATTTGCAAAATGTGGGGGTCTACATCCCCCACACCCCCCTTACTTAATATTCTCACTCCAGGGTCGCACTGCAGTGGGGCAGGGACTACATTTCGTTTTCGATTAAATGAATTTTGACCAAATGAGCTTTCAGTGAAGTCTGCTGACTGAAATCATTTTCGAGCAAATGTAATTCGACTAAATGAATGGGACCCATATACATATATATATATATATATATATATATATATATATATATATATATATATATATATATATATGTATACATATCTATGGGTGTAATTGCAAATGATGAACTTTCTTTTTTTCTTTATTCGTCTGCTAGCTGCTGTTCATACAAGATTGCAGCACAACAGAGTTTGGGAATTTGCCCTTTCCTTTGATCTCAGAATTGGTGTATATAGTCAGCAGTGAGCAGGGGTGAAGTGCAGGGGCTTTCTCCCCTTACATAAAATAGTCTTTGTTTCCTAGTTATTTGTGATTTAACCTAAAAGGATTGATCTTTTTTTGTCCCTCTTTTGAGTGTTCACTAGTAGATGATACAACTATATATATCTCCAACCAGTCACAACTCCTTTTTCCCATTTCTGCACATGGGGTCAGGGTATCACTTCAACAGTGACAATAATCTAGAGCCAAGGTTTACACCACTGGGTGCATATCTATCTATCTATCTATATATATATATATATATATATATATATATATATATATATCTCATATATAAATTTTTTATCCGTTACTACATTAAATATTTGGCGTATATTTAATGCTTAATTTGAGTTGAATAAACTTGTTGCTTACCCCATATGGCATCTTTTATTAAGAGAAAGATGTAAAAGATTTCTAAAACTGTGTCATTTGAAATACAGAAGTTGTAAAGGTCCTGTTCTTGGTTTGAACCTACTGATATATTCAACAAATGAAAACAAAACTATATGGCAACAGACTGGAAACTTTCTTTTTTTAAGACAGAAAGTGGGAAAAATATGATTAGAAACTCAGAAAGTGATTATGGATAAAGATGCATGAACCCATACAGGGCAGGAATGATTTGTTCTTGTTCTGCTTGACAAGTGGCATAATAGCTTCCTTTCTATGGATAGGATTGCTATCTTATGTATTTTTATTCCACTGTCACACTTAAGTACCACATATTTGTCACATTTTTTATTATGCATTTTTTTCATGTTCATGTCAGACTGCCACCTTCTTGCTGGCTATTGAAACTTGATGACTTCTGTCATATTGTCCAAGTTTGTTTATTTTAGAGTATACATAATGAAGCCGTCTGTGTTTCCCTATAAGAGTTTTTATCTTTAGCCCTGTGTCACGTTTGTCCCAGTGTTTGAACTTGTGTACGTCGGTCCGTATTGCAGAGAGCAATTATCACTTTCTAAAAGTAAAGCTAGAACTCTGATTGCTTTGCTAGGTCCTACTGGAGGTGAGCACCACTGACAAATCAGAACGTGTGCCATATGCATGCTTAATAATACCTAGTACTTTCAGTGGGGTGAAAATGATGAGCCCAGCAAAGATGGCAAGACTCAAATATGGAAAATCATTTCCCTTTTGATACAGGGCTTCAAGCACTACTTGCTTTCGGGTACAAATCTGCGAATGAGCTAGGGGATGCCAAAAGGCAATAATGTATTGTCAAGTGGTCACAGTAGCCGAGACACCGAAAGATCAGGTAGCAAGTAAAACAGCTATGAAAAAAATTACCTTTCATTTTACCCTTTGGGTAGACATTTCAGAAGGAAGAACTAGATGCTTTGTGAATGCATGTGTCTGTATGCTGAGTTGTGTGCATGAGGAAGAAGGGAAAAAAGGAAGGAAGGGAGGAATGAGGGGAAGAAAGCAAAAAGAGCTTGGAAGTAATATATATAACGTTAAGGCTGGTGTGCAAAAATGTTAAGAAGCTAGGGGGTGCATTTCTCAGTTAGTAGTTAGTAAGCCTTGCAGTGATGTTTATTTGCATTTTTTACCATTGGGTAGAGCACTGATCTCTATTGACCTTGTTCATTTTCAGCTCAGTTCCACTGTCTGGTTAAGCGACTTGCTCACTGTTACACAGGCAAATGAAATCATACCGTAGTCAACAGAAGAAAGCCTTAATCCTTTGCACCAACTCTCTGACTGAATGTCTTGTTATTTATGAAAAATGAATGCGCCTAACATTGGAGACAGGGCAAAGGAATGTGAGGGATAATATGTGGCCATTTGTAGTACTCTTTGTTGCAGTGATCTGTAAACGCAGTTTGAGAAAATAAATGTGAGCCAGAGAAGGTAGCCAGCAATACTTACAAAGTCCCTACTTATTTATATATAAAAGGTAAAAGAAAAGTCAATAAGTATGTGTGTGTGTGTGTGTGTGTGTGTGTGTGTGTGTGTGTGTGTGTGTGTGTGTGTGTGTGTGTGTGTGTGTGTGTGTGTGTGTGTGTGTGTGTGTGTACGTGTGTATATGTATGCTCACTACTATACTGGCTGCTGGACTCCTTATTGAAATGACGGCCCTTGAAATAAGTGTTGAAAATATGAAAAAAAAAAAAGACTGAAAACACAGGAGATGAGTGAATCTTGAAAATCACTATTCTCTTTAAAACTTCTTTTAGCGGGGGGGGGGGGGGGTCAGGCCCCTCCCACACCCCCCAAGTTTGTATATACCAACTCTGAGATCACATGCCTCACAAAAAGGGACTATTCCTAAAACGGCATCTTGATCTTAGTATATCTTTTGGCCCTTCAGTCTCTGCATTTCGAGACACACTCTAGCGGGTCCTGACATTTTAAATGGTTACCAGGTGGGGCTATTTTCCAGAATTTCACCGAAAGACCAGATTTTTGCCTCATATTTTTGGGCTGGTCTTCACAGAATTTGTGGTTTTCATTATAACTTGGCTGTGGAAGCAAAATAAGAAACTGGAGCTTAAAGATCTGTTGAGACTAATAGAAAATCACAGGGTGGAAGTAATAGTAGTTATGGAGCCGAAGGATAAAACAGTTTTTGGCCAAACGGGAGGTATGGAGGCAGTAAAGATGAATAGCAAGATCCACTGACACGTAGGGTGTAAATAGTGTATCTAGTTATTAGATTAGATCAAGTTGATATAGAACAGCCTAGATGTGTAACAGATACGTGCAGATATTTGGGTCAGGTGTGTATAGGGTTTATGATTGAAAATATACAGGTTAGATGTGACAAAATAAGGATAATTAGTTTATGAAAATCAAGAGACAAGGGAAGATAATTGAAGAAATAAGTGGTAGAAATAAGAGCCTGAGTAGAGAAGTGTGGATGTGCATTAGGAAAAGTGATCACTTGTTCTAATGGGATAATAAAAGTGTTTGTTTTTTTATTTTCGTTATTCAGATGGCAATTTAAGATTGTTAGACTGACAGATAATAATGAAGGTGCATTTAAAACAAACATTGGTGTTGTACAAGTACCTAATGTTTAAAAGTAAGAAGGAAAGAATGTAATTAAGCTGATAGGGCTTGCTAACAATGGGAATAACTGGCACCGTGCATGTGGATTGCCAGGAATGATCATGTTATTAATATGAAATAAAAAAAGATTGAACTAGTAAAAAACTTGAGGTGTTCTGGCAAATCATTGAGGGTTGAAAGCCCTAAATAATGACAGACATTTGAGTTTTAGATTTCTTATCCTTCACAGAAATGTATGATAATTCAAAACCTGTTATATCAGCAACTTTCTACGTTTATAGGTGCAGCATTTAAAATATGTCCCTGCTTTTGGGTGTTTGTCCACCCATTATTTTTGGCTTTGTCCAGACTTCTTACGCTTAGAGGTTGAGAGGTGTGATCTAGTGTTTAGTGCATAGGGCACGCCTGCTTAGATTTATACAAGGAAACAATGCTAAAATTCACATATAAGTGAAGTTGTAAGGGGCAATTCAATAATAGTTAAACAAAAAGAAAACTGAGAAAAATGGCAATTGTAGATTTGAAATGCTTGTTGTTTCACTGAATTGTGTTTCAGTGCAACTACAGAACTCTCCAATATGGGATATGGGGTTTTATGTGCTGCTAGGAATACAGAGCACTTCAGCCAGAGGTAAACCTTTCCCACCATGTAGTAGCAAAATTAATATCAATACAACCCAAAAGACTGTAAATTTAGTCCCAGAAAAAAAAAATTGCCACAATTAAAAATATAATACAGTCTCTATTGGGATTTGAGAGTGTAACATCCAACTTCATCATAGAACCACTGCTTACACATTTTATGTACAGCACTATAAAGGATTTCTCTTTACAACCTCATCAACAGCAGGATGTTTTAGTTTTAAGTCTGGCTTAACTTTTTGAGCATCTTGTTTCATGCATTAGCAGTATATAGCTCCACACAATAAGACACTGAAATGCATGTGTCTGTGATAGAAAAAATGTTGGATGCCAAGCAAGGTTGCTATTATTTATTGTAAAATGTTTACTAATGTTACAAACAAATTACTCTTAAACTTGGATCCTTTCCTTTTTGACTATAAACATATTTGCCTGCAGAACAGAAGAAGATTTGCATAGTACTGTTAACATACTCATCTTTTGCATCAGGACTTGACCTGCTAATCAAATGATCTTGAAGACTGTTTTCAGCTGAGACACAAAATGCACGGTAAGGACTAAGGCAGATGGTATGTATATATACAAGATTTACAATATCTAATCAAACAGAATGTTTTTTGTGAGGTGGAGAAAACTAGTCCTCACAAGAAAACCATGCAGACCAAAGAAAATCTTGAAATAACACAAACGTTAATTGTGGTACCCTTTAAAGGATGAGCTTACATTTAAGAGGTGGTAAGGTTACACTGGATGACAGGAACTGAAGAGGAACTTTGAAGATGTTTGTGGCTGACACTTAACCCAGCAAGCAATGAGAATGAATTCAGGCGGTAGGAATGGGGATGTGACCCAAGACACAACAAGAAATTAATATAAATTTGGGCGCGGGAGGAGTGACACTGGGCAACAAACATTAACTTTGATTTTCAGGAGGGGTGAGTGAGAGGGTGACTCTGGACACAACAATAACTGAATGTCAATTTTGGTTGAAGAAGGTGAGCTTGGACCATGAGCATGAATTCAGGAGGTGATTGGAGTCTGTGAATGGGCAACAAATGCTGAATATGAACTACAGTGGTGGAAGGGAAAGATTTTGAGACAACAAACACTGAACATGAATATGGGTAGTGGAAGAGGGCTCAAGTACATTACATCTGTTCATTAATTAAGGTCCCATAGATGATATTTGTGTACAAAATGATGACGTTTAGTAAAGTTATGAAGAAATGTTTGCCAAACTTAATCCAGTCTCATAACTTTGGTAGCTCATAAGATCTTGGGTTCATGTTAATGGTCTGTTTCAGGAAACCTCTGCAGTCCAATCCATCATCTTTTAAATATATGTTGAAATTTAATAAAATGATGAGGAAATGTTTAGATATTAAACTAAAGAGTCTTAACTTTGGCAGTTAGTCATTTTATGTGACTAAACTTTCAGAATATAAATCTTATGGGTATGTCATGAAATCTGAAGTGTCATTCTGTAACTCCATATCAGATGATTTATCAGTGTTGTGATTTCAAATAATTAAAAAAAAATAGTGATCTCACACTCCCTGAACAGATTGACTTTACCTGAGTAAAAATATGATTTATTGTGGAAATATGCAAAATAAATGGCTGCTACTCATAAAATATGTTCAGTGTTCAATGTTATTGAAAACAACTCAGTACAGTAACCCCTATGACATGGCACAGTAAAAATAAGCTCTTTCGTTCAAATAGTATCAAACTTCCTCAGATTAAAATTTAAAAGCCGTCATATAACCTCATTCCATACCAAAAAATCATGTGCAGTTCTAGGCCAAAGAGATACAATAAAACTGATAAAAACTGATACATTATAGCCAGTCACTATGTAGCATTTAAAGGCATATCAGCTCATATTACACACGTAACTAAAACCATACTGACTGGTAATAAAGGAAAAATATGAGAATAATATAATGTAATCATCTAAAGAAAATATTAAAATGATTAAAAATATAAAAAATGTAAAATACACACTATCTATTAAGGGATTTAAGCTTCAAAAGACTCACAATTGAAATAATGTCATTTAGACCAGGGGGAGCGGTCACATGCAAGTAAACCTGCCATCACAGTTTACAGAGCTCTTTTGAAGCATTGATTTAATAGGTCCAGGTATTCCTGAAGGGACCTCTACCGTCAGTATGCCACCTACTTTAGAGTCATCAGCAAACTTGCTTCACCATATCATAGTATGCACTGAAAAACATGGCATAAAGGTGTCAGACAAGACAGGTTCCATCACACAACCTTGAGGAACTCCCTTGGAAATAGTTTTGCATTTAGAGATATGACCCTTGAAATACCATGAAATTTCTCTCTGACAACCAGTGTACTACCCATTTAATAATGTATTGCTTCATCTTAACATCATACATATGCTCCAGAATAACATTGTGGAGTACAAAAGGAAACACTTTTGCAAATCCAGATTTATATTATGGCAGCAGGAAGACCCACATTCAGTGAAAATACACATTTTAAATGAGACAGCAATTCCCTACCCCACAAAACAACTGTACTACTATCATACAAACAATCTTCTTTTAATTTTCCTGTTTTCAAACTTCCATGTAACATTTAACATCATTCCCAACAATCATTTTCCTTCCCATGCTGCTTTGCACTATATCCATTCATACTTAGACTCCTCCCAACAACACCTATCCATTATTCCACATTTCAACTTATACTTTTCCCAAATAAACCCTCACTACTTCCTATCCTAACTACATCCTCGTACTTCATCCTTTCAAACCTCTGTCTTTCTTGCATTTCAAAAAACAGAAGAGACGATACTAGGGCAACACGACTCTCTTTTTCCATAGAAAATACTTTTTTCCTATCTGCAATGCAGGTCCCTCAGAAAACGGAAAATACGAGGTGACTTGAAAAAAATTTTTAATGCACAATCCACAGACTTCACTCACTACATAAACACATAAACACACTTGTAGGACCAGCGTTTTCATCTCTCCTCATAAAGACTTCATCAGATGACCTTGAATCCTAGTTTACCATTTATATACTCCCTCACTTGTGTAAATGAACCAATCACATTCTCTAATAAATAATATAAAATTATTTAAACCAATCACTTCCTCTCCTTTTCGCTCATAAAACAGTATATGAAGAAGGTTTAAAAGATCATTAAATGTCATATATTTCACAAAAACCTTCTGTGTGAAGTCTGCATGTCCTCCCTGCGGTCGAGTGGCCTCCGAAAGACATGCGTGAATGGGCATGTCTTCGTTAAAGATTGGGTGTCGGGCTGGCAACTCAGCAACATAAAAATCGACTGCCAATCATTAGCGGACCGGAGTTCCGTTGTGGCGACCCCTAACCAGGAAAAGCCAAAAAGACAAACAACAACATTGCACAAAATTGTTTGTAAATAAATAATGAATAATAAGGTTAAAACATTTCCTTAAAAGGCTCCTGCATATGGAGAACATCGTTGTCTGTGCTGTGACAGAAACCTCAAGGCTCCTGAGAGAGCACCCCAGCTTATCAGGTTTTTTTTTATCCATGCTCCGCCCCAAACCCCAAAATCGGGACAATACTAAGAAGAGGAGGTATCCATATATTCATCAAGGACACACACCTCAAGACTGGTGGCAATGCATGATGCATGCATGAACCATCCAGGCAAATAAGGTGCAAGATCACTCTGCAAATTAGCATGTTACAGGCCACTCCTCACACTCCTCAGCTCTCCCTCCCATGGCCTTCTCCAAACCACTAGAGATGATAAACCAATCACCAAACACCATAGGTGACTCAATTACCCTAATATAGACTGGGAACACTACTCAAGCCCAAACACCCAAGCCCAAAAGTTCCTGGAATTCAAGGAATTCAAACTCTCAAATGCTGCGGAACAACTCCCCACCAGAAGAGGATATAGGACTTGATCATCTCATCATGAACATGCACAATGATGCATCAACACCCGAGTATACCCCTCTCTGGTGAGATCAGATCACAACTATCTCGCGCTGGAGGTCCTCATCCCACCCCACCTGAAATAAAATACAAATGCTTCTACCAGCACCTGCAGACTGCTGCATGATAGGGCATCCCAAGCAAAACAAAGACTAGGAAACCCAGAACTAGTTCAAAAAATGATGTGAAGATTACTGATCCTACAGACATTGCCAACATACTGGCTGACAGGTTCAGTGCAAACTCCTAGCTTGACACAAGCCTTATCTGCAAAGTCATGGAGAGGGATCATAAAAGATAACATAAACCATATAGAGAATTTGGAGACTTTTGGATCACTTGGTTTAAGGCAAGTCATGCCTTTTTTTACTGCTTGTTGACTTTTGAAACAGTCAAAAAAGCCATTGATGATGAGATGAGAAGGGCAGTCAGCCTACCGATCTGGCTAAGGCCTTATACAATACCCCACCCCACTGGGTATCAAAAAAAAATCATCTTAAATGTTGTTACCCATACATCACAAGATGGGTTGCAAAACTGCTGAGTGACAGAACCCACAGGGTCAGAGTTGCGTCCTTTTGGCATCTACTACTTTTCTTTTTACTTTGCAAGGCAAGGACACAGCAACAACAAGTGGACACTGACAAAGTAGACTGCTAACTGTGCCAACTGCAAACACAGAATACCACACAGATGGTCTCACAGAAGCAGATAACCCCAGCCTGACGGATAACTGGTGCCAGAGCCACGCCCAAAAAAATGCATACCAAATGCCACTTCGGAAAAACAAGGTTACCCCTAGCAACTACACCCCACTACCAACTGAGCAAATCCACTGAGCACAGAAGGACCTGGGGACCCACCCGTAGTCTAGTTAGTATGTAGTCATTCATTCGAAGTCCAAGTCAGGAAGACCTTCTACATTGCCACATTTATCACCTTATCATCTCATCTAGATCAAGTCATCAGGGAGACTTTACTAGTCTCTTTTTACATCATGATCAGAGACAAATGCCCATTCAAAAGTTGTTTCTGACCCGACTGACCCGACACTTGCAGCAGCTGGAGGCCACAAAAAACAAAACACCAAAGGATAAAAAAATCAAAAATCTGTCCCCGACTGAAAGAACTCCAGCTCTATTTCTCTATTCATCGGCTTTGCTTGGAGGTGACCTTCCTAACATACACAAGGCCATGTCAAAAACCCAGATTTGATGAATATGCTTCACTCAAAAATCTAGATCCATCATCGCTGGCCTTGTTCAAGAGAAATCTTGACCAATGGATGGAGATCGCGAACCTATATTATTGCATAAATGCATTCATATTCATTAAATACTTTCATTAAAATACAAAGGTAAAAACTATTAAACTTGTTCAAATGTCATAAAAAGCAATGTTGTTACACCATCTAGTGACATTGTTAAGAACTGCATCATAAAATAAAAACTATAGCTTAGCAGATCTCAACTTTAGTAGTGGCACAATAGACATAAAGTCATTTAAACCAGGGGGGCTTGATGCTTCCAGGGTAACTTGCCACCAAAGTTCCCTAAACTCTGTTTTCTCCTCCCATAGCCTACCCCTAATTTCTTTTTGTATTTGTTCCAAAACAAGAAAGTTGAAATCTGCTTTTGAGCATACTTTTATGCGTTTGTATAAAGCGTTGGTTTCCTTTTTATTCAAAATGTCATATTTGTGTTCGTAGATCCTTCTCTTAAGTCTATGTTCAGTTTTACCAGCGTAGAAGGATCTACAGTCAACACACAAAGCAAGGTATACTATCCCCATAGCTTCACAATTAAAGTATCCAGGGCTATATACCCACCTGTTCCTACTCTCGATAAAAAGTTTATCTGTGTTAGCTATATTTCCACATTGGGAACAGTGGCCACACTTGTAAGTCCCTATTCTCCTCCTGCTCTTTACCATGCTTTTACCATCATATTCAAGAATATTTTTCAAACTAGATGAGTTTTTATATACTACTTTCAAGGGGCTATTGGGAAGCCTTTCCAAATCTTTCCCTTTCAGAGTTAATAATTCTCTTTGTTGCTCCATTTAAAGTATTGTACTCTAATACAATAGCTTTATTGTATTTAGCATTTTGATCTTTTACTGCAACATTATGGGTCAGTTTCTTTTGTCCTAGAATAGGTTTAAATTTAGTAGGCCTACCAACCATTACTTCTGCCTCTACCCCCTCCCCCCCTCACCACATCCAATGGATAGCTCTTTTCCAAAAAAAAATTTTTTAACAACTCACATTCCTTGTTGAAATCATCACTTGAAGTAGTCATTCAGCTACCATGGACATATTGACCCTTAACTATGTTCCTTTTACAATGTGGGGGGTGTGCACTACTATAATGGAGAAAGGAATTACAAAAAGTAGGCTTTCTAAGAATCTTTGATTCAAAGTTACCATGTACTTTATATATTTCAACATCAAGAAAAATATTATCATAAACAAACTCAAACCATGCTCTTCTTCACCTGATGACCTTCTAAGAGAGTACCTTAAACTAGCAGCCAGTAATATTGCCTCTCCTGTCTCAATCCTTATAAATAGGTCAAGCCAGGAATCCAACATTCCCTCTCTTTAGAAAAAAAAAACTCACACATTATCCCTCTACACAAAAGATTAAAATCAACAGATATCACTAACTTTAGACCTACATCAATCTTATCCCCCTCTCCAAAATACATAAAATATGTAATCAAAAACAATTGTTAAACTACCTCCTGTAGGAAGAAGACCTATCCCCCACGCAACAAAGCTTCCATCCCTCCCATAGTACTAAGACTGCACTTCTAACATTTGTAGATACTGTCACCTACAGCTAGAAATAACAGAAAACTTGTCTCCTCCTTATTTCTAGACTTGTCTGCAGCATCCCCAGGTCTTTGCTGAAAATGGGCACCTACCCAGTTTGACTTTCCTGGTAAATCAGATGTCAATAAATAAATAAAAATAAATAAAACAAAACTGTTCTGATAACAACTTAGTAAATTGGTCAGATAGGAATGACAGGAAAAAAAACATGCTGACAGATGCGAATAGCAAAGCCTAAATCCTGATTAATATTGCATATAGGTTTCTCTGAAAACTTGGACAGAATACAAGTTAGGCTGATAGGCCTATAATCTTCCATCAGTGACCCATCTAAAGACTTTGGAACAGGTACAACAGTAGCCTTCTTCCAGATCTCTGAGACATATCCACAAGCCAAGGAATCTGCAAACAGGTCAGATAGGCAATCAACCAGTTTTCCTACTTCCTTTGTTAAGAAAAAGCCATTGGGCCCACTGCAGTCAGCAGCAGAATTTTGGTTAATGACCATTGAGGACCTCCAAATGTTGTCATCATCAGTTCCTGGGCAATTACCCATGGTATTACTAAGCGAGATGTCAGAAAATGGTCCAGTTTGGCTTGCCCTCCCAAGCAAGATTTTGGCAAAAACATCAGGCAGTTCCTTAGGGTTAGCAATTGAATTACTCCTACACTGTAATTGTTTGACACTAAATCTTTTCCCCAAGTTCTAAAATATTTAAAAAAAGCTTTACAGCTATGAGACAATATATCAGCAACATTTGTTGACATGATCTCCTACTTTTCCTAACAAGCCTCCTGACTTTTTTATGATTTTGCATACATTATCCTATTTTTCTGACTTGGCACTTGTTTCAATTGTTGTCAATGTTTCATTGAAATCTTAGTCAACCTCTAATCATAGCAATTATTACTGTCCTTCAGTAATTTACCAAGAACAACAAACTTTTCAACTAAGTAATAAATTAAATTATAAAAGATCAACCATATGCTGTCTGTGCTTTTACCATCCATGATATTTTTCCATTTGCCATAATTTAATTTCCTTATTAATGGAACTATAAATTCACCTTGTTAACAAGACTGCCATATATGTTTTGACATCTTTAAGTTTGAATACACTTTCAGTACTGCAAAGTCTGAGGTTCCAAGTTCCTACCCAATACTACACCCGGAAACCTTTAATTTTTCACTGATCCAGAAATTTGTCCATAATGCTACCTCTCCTAGCAGCTTCATTTACAACCTGAGAATAACAAAACAAAATGCTAACTTCCCCAATCTTATTTATCACTAAAAATATATTTGACTGTAGGCCATTAAAACGTGGAGCAAAAATATCCTGAGGTATTATATCATAGCTGTTACAAAAGCAGATAAGGATAGCCTTATCAAACTCAGAGTATGAAGTTACAGATTTAGTAGGTCGGTGATCAGAAAGAGCAACATCCCACTGTGTTTTCCCTAGGAAGAGTCTTACCTGCACTAATTATCAACTTTTTTTGCAACACTAATGTATCAGAGGGGTACTTTTAGGAAATGTATGCTACCCCCTTTCCCTTCTCTAAAGTGATGGTACCCCTTAACCCAAAATAAACAAGATACAATTACTCTTACTGAGCCAAGTATATGTGATCATTACCTCACTATATTTCCTGTATGAATTCTTGTTTCAAGATCAACAATTTTGTTATTTACACTTCTTGTATTAGCCAAAAACAAAAATCAGCTGATCTGTAAACACCTCTGACTGTTTTATTTGGTGCTGAAGTACTCTAAAAAGACTTAACTACCATGGTGATCTTATTGCAAACAAATGTTACTTTTATGTTCTAGATTAAAATTGTCACTACAGAAATATTCATTTTTTTCTACAAGATCCAAACACTTATCACTTTCCAGAGCCACAGCAAAAGACTCCCTTCTAAGGATATTAGTAATCTGTCTTGCATGATTCAAAACTACATCTGATCAGCAAGGGGCTGAAAAAATATCATAAAGAAGAAGTCTAAAATGTGCTTGTTCACTTGAAGAAATGAGTGCCCTGTTCTGTTTTTAAATGACTCAGGACTGATTTTACCCACATCGTTATTATCTGCCATCACAACTGACACATCATACCTCATTATTTTCAGTATAGAAACTATTGGTTACCTAATATCTGAGAAAATTCATCCTGTCATATAATTCTACATCTAAATCTACACTGAATTATTGGTAAAATATCATGTAACCCTCATAACACAGAATCACCAAAAATCAAGAACTGTGCTTGAGACCTTGATGGTATGATCTTACTAACTGCCTGTACATTAGAATTAGACAAACTGCAAGGGGATAGTGTATAATCCCTATCAGTCTCACCCAGAGCTCTTCTTCATTTTTTTAAATTATTTTCTGCTATCACCTCCTCATTTTCACAGCATTCAATTCCATATTCAGTGAATACCTAACAGTATCACAATTTCTGCGCTTGTTTTCTTTATTTTGCTATTAGCGTCCAAATCCATACCATTCTCAATTATGTGTGCATCTGGTGCCTTAATAGCAGGGTTAGCTGGGGTACTGCCTTGGGGTACTACTGCCTGATGCTACTTCACCTGTATTTACTACATCATCAAGGGTGGGCTAAAAGGTATGGTAAGGAGCCTGACTGGCTCATGGCTCCATCATTCAGTCACACAACAAACGAAGCATCCTTGTACCGTGGATGTCATCAACCTTATCAATAATTTCCTGCTGCTGATGGCAGGTTAAAAGGAGCAGCAAGGAGCCTGATCGGCTAATGGATCCCTAAGTCAGCCATACAACACTAG
The DNA here is from genome assembly GCF_019279795.1 of Protopterus annectens. NCBI lineage: Eukaryota > Metazoa > Chordata > Ceratodontiformes > Protopteridae > Protopterus > Protopterus annectens. Next base: position 625,729,992 of record NC_056743.1, on the reverse strand, counting down.
AAGCCATTCTCCCTTTTTTATCTCTAAAAAAAAAAAATAAAATAGACATAAGCACCCCCTCCCTTAGTCCTTAAAAGGATGTGAGGTTAGACAACAAAAAAATTTAAAAAAGGACAGGTTTACAGGCACCTCCTTATGCCATGGAAGTCATCAACTCTACCAATAATTTTTGTTGAGTCTGTATAAAAGATACCTGTGTGTTGAGAGACAGCCTTACAAGACTATCTGCAAATATATAGAGCTGAGTATATTTTTCTGTATTATTCTGTATTATAGAGCTAAATTGTTGCTTAGATTTCTGTTGTCTTACTGTTCTGCAAATATACAGAGATCAGTATATATTTTTTTTGTTTTATAATTTGCACTCTGACTCCTCACATCTCTGTTGAAACTCCCCCCCCCCTGTTCTTGGTTGTAGTTTAAATTTGGTGGCTTTTGCAGTGCCCGCCCCACTGTAGATTTGATCTAGGACACTCCCCCAGTCCCATCTCTTTACCGCATTCTACCTAATAAATCTTTTCTGCACTTGCTTTTAGTCCTTTTTAATTTAATTACACTTTTTCAAACTGTGTGTGGACTAATATTGCTACATACTGAAGTGCGCCAGCTTGCACTGCATGTGAATTGTTTTTACTACTGTTTTTGCTACTTTTCTGAAAAAAAAAAAAATTAATTGTAGGCCTGTTTCCTACCTTTCCTGTAATTAGTGTTCCAGATACAGATTTGCTGTATCCAGGACTATTTGTAAGCTTCTGAGCCCCCCAAGCCTTTCTGTGTTGGAGGGAAGCCTTCTAGCTTATCAGTGGGAGTGGTAAGCACTAGGTAACCTGTCTACCACATAAGGAGTGGTTCTGGCCCAGAATTTGTAGTTATTGGCCATTTGGGTGGTCTTCCATCTCTCTCAACTTTCTGATTTGAAGGCCTGCATTTGCACTTGTTTCTGTCCTGTAACTCCTGGGCCCATCTCATTTGCTTACTCAAAAAAAAAAAAAAAAAAATTACCTGCTTTTACTGTATTTGTGTTTCTTAAAAGTACTCAATTGTATTTATTACTGCTTGGTGTAACTCATTCTAAGCCTTTTAGTTTAAGCACTTGGGCTTCAGACCAGTTGTTTTACATTAAGAAGGTTTGTGGTCTGCACTGTAGTGGCAGAACAGGTAGCTTACATCCTTCTAAGTTGGGAACTGCTGATTGAGGGCTCAGTGTCTGTTATTCTAAAAGTGTATTAATTCTGGTTTAAGCACTTGGGCTTCAGGCCAGTTATTTTACATTAAAACACTCTTGTGGGAGGAGAGGCTGGACTCTGCCCTTCTGAGCTGGGAATTTCTGGTTAAAGGCTTATAGTGCTTGCATATTTAAACTGCTTCTTACTGAAATTGGTACACCTTGTTTGCTGTAGCATAGACTAGATCCAGGCCTGCTGAATCTAGCTTTGTTTGTATAACTTGAGCACTAATCCAGGCATTCTTTAAAGTATTTAATTGTATTTATTACTGCTTTGCAGTAACTTGATTAAAGTGTAGCTATCATTCTAAGTCTTTTGGATTAAGCACTTGGGCTTCAGACCAGTTGTTTTACATTAGGAAGGTTTGTGGCCTGCACTGTGGTGGCAGGACAGGTAGCTTACATTCTTCTAAGTTGGGAACTGCTGATTCTCAGTGTCTGTTATTCTAAAAGTATATTAATTCTGGTTTAAGCACTTGAGCTTCAGGCCAGTTGTTTACATTAAGAAGGTTTGTGGTTTGCACTGTAATGGCAGAACAGGTAGCTTACATCCTTCTAAGTTGGGAACTGCTGATTGAGGGCTCAGTGTCTGTTATTCTAAAAGTGTATTAATTCTGGTTTAAGCACTTGGGCTTCAGGCCAGTTATTTTTCATTAAAAGGGTTTGTGGTCTGCACTCTTGTGGGAGGAGAGGCTGGACTCTGCCCTTCTGAGCTGGGAATTTCTGGTTAAAGGCTTATAGTGCCTGCATATTTGAACTGCTTCTTACTGAAATTGGTACACCTTGTTTTGCTGTAGCATAGACTAGATCCAGGCCTGCTGAATCTAGCTTTGTTTGTATAACTTGAGCACTAATCCAGGCATTCTTTAAAGTATTCAGTTGTATTTATTACTGCTTGGTAGTAACTTGATTAAAGTGTACCTATCATTCTATGTCTTTTGGATTAAGCACTTGGGCTTCAGACCAGTTGTTTTACATTAGGAAGGTTTGTGGCCTGCACTGTGGTAACAGGACAGGTAGCTTACATCCTTCTAAGTTGGGAACTGCTGATTGAGGGCTCAGTGTCTGTTATTCTAAAATGTATTAGTTCTGGTTTAAGCACTTGGGCTTCAGGCCAGTTATTTTACATTAAGAAGGTTCGTGGTCTGCACTCTTGTGGGAGGAGAGGCTGGACTCTGCCCTTCTGAGCTGGGAATTTCTGGTTAAAGGCTTATAGTGCCTGCATATTTGAACTGTTTCTTACTGAAATTGGTACACCTTGTTTGCTGTAGCATAGACTAGATCCAGGCCTGCTGAATCTAGCTTTGTTTGTATGCTTGTTGTTTGTTTGTTGTTATTTCCCTGAAACGCTAATTCCACCTAAAACGCGGCTTTTCAGTGCTTCTGTGGATCCCTAGTGATATCTGCATTGCTTACTGTACTTATTTCCTTGTTTCACTTGAAAGAAAGTTACTGTTTGTTGTTTTTGCATTTAAGTTACCTGTAACACATTGCATTTAAGATACCTGGCACTTGCTCACTAAAGCAATTATATAAGTCAGCACTAAAAAATTAAAAGCACTGCACCCTCACAAACTCCCCTTGAGTACATTGTTCCCCATTGGCCCTTTTTTTAAATTATAAAGGAATTCCCAATACTATTCTATAGGTTCATAGGTTCATAGGTTGGTACTAGGCTATCAACCCTAGGGCCTATACAAGCCTAGCCATAACAATTCCCTGGCTATTTCTTCCCACATTATTTACTTTCCTGGACCCCTATCTAGCAGGGCGACTGACGTGATCCCTGGGGTGAATTTCCTTTCTCCCATCCAAATGTCAAGGTTCCTCTTGAAGAGGTCCAAAGAGGCACTCTGCTTGACATGTATGGGCAATCTATTCCAGAGTCTGGGGAGTCTCTGGGTCAGGAGCCTATCCCTCCAGCATGTTTTGTTTATTGTGATGACAAGGTTTAGATCCCTGGAGCGTTGCAGCTCTGAGGGACTGGGATTTCTTTAAGTGTAGCATGTCCAACAGCTCTGGGTTTGACATGGCCTTGTATGTTAAGCAGAGATCGCCTCTGAGTAGACGATATGCGACAGAGTATAGCTGGAGTTTTTTAAGGCATGTCCATAGGTCATTTAGCATGTCCAAAGGTCAGTTGTCAATCTCCTCTCCGGTTCAGCTGGTGAATCTGGGAATCTTGAGGCAATGTTACAACTGCCTCATGTACACAGACAACCCTCTCCACCTCCCAACAAATTCCAACTCATGTGAGAGATGCAACCATATAGCCATACTGGAGGCAAAGCTCTCTCAACTCAGTACTGGTGAAACCAATCAGGAGGAGAAGGAAACCACACTCACTACAATTCCAGTCTCACATAGACCTACCACGACAGTAAACCAAACACATAAACACACAAAAACATACTCAGAGGCTCTAAATAAAAATCTGCCTAAGCAGCAGAGACCTCCAAAGCAGACACCCAAGCAACCGCTAACCCAAAACAAAACACGTGCAACACATAGCTCACAAAGCCAGTGTGCCGAATAGTCACAGCCCTTAAGGCTGAACAACACACCTGATACACTTGTAATAGGTGACTCTATTGTCAGGCACACTGATGTCCCGCTCACCAGGCTGAACAAGGAGAAGGTCACGGTGAGCTGCCTGTCGGGCACTAGGATCCGCCACATAATACAAGCACTCAGGTCACTCCAAGGCAAGTACAAATATGACCCAGTCATTGTCCATCCTGTTGTGAATGACCTGAGACGTACCTCCTTGGACTACATGAAAAGAGATATAGAGGAGCTCTCTGAGCATGTAGCCCAGGCCGGTATGACCCTGAGTTTGAGAAGCATCTTACCCTCACCAAGAATGATGCCACAATATGAAGACAAGATGATCAATTTCAACAATTGGCTTAAGTATTGGTGTCATTCAAAGGGGATCCAATGCCTGTCAGCCTGGGATGACATGCTTGACAAGCCACGATGCTTCGCTAGGATCGGCTTGCACCTGTCACCCCTGGGCTTTCGGATATTGGCAAAGGCTCTTGCTACCCCCATAGTGCCTTTTTTAGGCAAGGCTCAAAAGACAAACCCACCTCCATAGGTATCACAAGGGATAAGAAACTAAGAGTAATGCTACTCAATGCCAGAAGTCTAAACCTCAAGATGCACGCACTCGAAACTCTCCTTAGCATGGAGAACATCGATATCTGTGCAGTAACAGAAACCTGGCTCAAGGCTCCTGAGAGCACCCCAGCACTACCAGGTTATACCTCATACCATGCTTTTCGGCCCCAAAACTTGAACTGAACCACAAAAGGAGGGGGAGTATCAATATTCATCAAAGATACCCACACCTCCAGGTTGGTGGCACAGCACGAAGCATCAGAGACTATCCATGTGCAACTAACAGTGGGTAAAACTGCCTTACAGTTTATAGCCTGCTACAGACCACCCTCCCAAACCCAGGAACCCCACTCGGCCTTCCTGAGAACACTGGAAAATATGAAGGTCTCTCCAAACACCATTATATTGGGCGACTTCAACTACCCAAACATAGACTGGGAGCATTACTCTAGCTCCAACACCCTAGCCCAAAGGTTCCTAGAATTTATAAACTCAAATGCTATGGAACAACTTGTTACCACTCCCACAAGAGGGGAAAATATACTGGACCTGATCATCACCAGTATGGGGACTCTGTGCTCCAGACCAGAAGTGTATCCCTCACTGGTAAGATCAGACCATAAACTAATCTCACTGGATATTCACATCCCGACTCCACCCCCTGCCCTGAAAACCACAGTGAAAAATTTCTCTAAAGCAAATTTCACACTCCTCAAAACCAAGGTGGAATCTTTCAAAGCCCCCGGGCCTGTGGAAAATACGGCCCAGACCGCAGAATCCTTTATAAACGCATTCTATGAACACCTTCAGGAATGCATGGATCATGCAATCCCAAATAAAACCAAGACCCAATCCTCCAAAGGCAGACGTCCTGTCTGGTGGACCCCAGCCATAAACAAACTATACAATAGAAGGAGGAAGCTACTACATGATAAAGCAAAATCCCAAAAAGGGAAGGCATCTCTGATCAGTATTAGCAAAAACTACGGGCACTCATAAAATCGTCTAAGGCCAGCTTCAAGAGAAAAATTGCACAGGACACTAAGGATAATCACAAGGCTTTCTTTAGTTATGTTAGGAACCTGGGTGGGAATTCCCAGATATGCTCAGAATTAGTCCAAAATGACAAAAAATACACCAAACCCACAGACATTGCCAACATCCTAGCTGACAGGTTCAGTGCAAACTCCCCCACCAAAAGGGCAAATATCTATCCCAGCAGAGTGCTGCCCCTGACATCTCAGATGCTCAGGTAAGAGCTGCCCTCTCCAAAGCAAAAAACACAGCATCAATGGGACCAGATGGTGTCCCGGGCTGCGTCCCACATGAACTCCAAGAAGAGCTAAACCCAAACATAAAACTACTGTTCAATCTCAGCCTTACTACAGGATATGTACCCAAAGAGTGGCGTACAGCAACAGTGGTCCCTCTTCACAAAGGTGGTGCCTCAACGGATGCTGGAAACTATCGCCCCATAAGTCTGACTAGCTTGGTCTGCAAAGCTATGGAAAGGATCCTCATGGACCTCATAAATAAAGATATTAGGGACCTACAGACACTGGATCCTACCCAGTTCGGCTTTGTTAAGGGCAGATCCTGCCTCTTAAACTTGGTCAATTTCTTTGAAACAGTCACCAAGGCCATTGACGAGGGGAAGGTGGTCCACACAGCCTACCTGGACCTCGCAAAAGCCTTCGATACAATACCTCACTCGGGCATTATAGATAAGCTCACCAGCTTAAATATAAACCCCTATGTCACTAGATGGGTTGCAAACTGGCTCAAGGACAGAACCCACATGGTTAGAATAGCTGGAGCCATGTCAGACTCCAAACCAGTTACAAGTGGCGTCCCACAAGGCTCAGTCCTGGGACCTCTCTTGTTCGGTATATATTTCTCGGAGGTACAGGCCAACATGGAAGGACTGTGGCTGACCAAGTTCGCAGATGACTGCAAACTGGGCGCCATAATAGACTCTCCAGCCGACACAAGCATCCTCCAAAAGGGCCTCATAGAAACAGACAACTGGTGCCAGAGCCATGGCCTCAAGCTAAACACCAAAAAGTGTATAGTCATCCCCTTTGGCAAAACAAAGTGCCCACAAATTACCACATAGGTGGTAATCCATTAAGTACGGAAGAAGTAATTAGAGACCTGGGGACCCAAGTTGATAGCAATCTCTCATTTGACAAACACGTGGCCAAAGTGGTTAGAAAAACATTTTATATAGCCCACCTAATCATGAAGGGATTCACATCTAGATCAGGGGAGGTCATCGTGCCTCTTTACTCATCCCTCATCAGGCCCATAATTGAGTACAATGCCCCTTTTGGGATGTACCTTACCAGATACCTGCAGCAACTGGAAAGACCCCAAAAGTACCTCACCAAGAGGATCAAAGGGCTCAAACAGATGCCATATGCTGCCTGGTTAAAGAAACTCCATGTCTACTCAGTGGCATACCGCCTGTTCAGAGGCGATCTGTGCCTGACGTATAAAGCCATGTCCAACCCAGAATTAATGGACATGCTGCACCTCAGAAAATCCAAATTCCATCGAGCTATGCGCTCGAGAGACTTGAACCTCAGCACTGAAATAAATAGGACATGCTGGAGGGACAGATTCATAACCCAGAGGCTCCCTTCACTCTGGAATAAAATCCCAGTCCAGGTTAGGCAGAGTCCCTCATTGACTCTCTTCAAGAGGAATCTTGATGAGTGGATGGGAGATCATAGGTTTACCCCGGGTATCACTTCTGTGTCACTGTTAGAGAGAGGCACAGTATACTAACCTCAAAAAAGGGCATAGCAAAATTAATTTAAAATGGGTGGCGAAAGTCAAACACACTCTAGCTAGGCTTATAAATGCCCTAGGGCAGATAGCCTAGTATGAACCTATGAACCTATACAATAAGGAATCTGATTTGCTAATTGCTCCTTCAGTCAGCCACACAACACAGGAAGCTCTGAAGTCCCCTCTTAGTCCTCAAAAGGACTTGTGGTTAGACAATAACAACAACAAAAAATTATAAAAATAACAGCTTTACAGGCATGTCCTTGAACTGTGGATGTCACCAACACTATCAATATGATATTTTGCACATTTTTTGTAAAAATGTTCAACTGAAGCAAAGTTACAACAAACTACTTGCCAGATAAAGTGTAGATTCATAGCATATACAATTAGGTTGAGATTCAGAAATATCTGTGACATTAGAGTTGGCAACTGTGCATGATAAGTAGCCGCACTTAAGGTGTGTACAGCTTAAATACCCAATGAGAGCAAGTTGGAGAAGCCATGCAACACAGTTGCTGACAATTTATACAATGTCAATATAATGAGATGGCATTGTGCAGCAGTATTAAAATGACAGGCTCTGTGTAGGTAATGACTGCAACCAATGTGGTATGGTGATTCAGAAACATATAAAATTCATGACTGAAAGAACCCCCACCAGTGAAAGTGACTGCGATGATAGGCGGTACTGCCAGCCATGCCAGGAGAAGTAGGGGAGTGGATGTGTAACATATGCCAGCACAGCTAGCTGGAATTTAGTAAAGGATTATATGTCATCAGTGTATCAAACTAATTTGTACAGATCCTTGTGTTTAAAAATGTATTTGTACAGTTGCTTGTGTTAAAATGTGTCAACAGTGTGCCCTGCTGGAAAGAAAATAAATGTACATGTATTATTGTAACTGAATTAAATGTACATGTTTTGACAGAGGATACTGGAAGAGAAGAGGTTAATCTCAACTTCAAAAATAATAAGAAAATTGAACTACTGGGCCTAGGCCATAAAGATGTTATCTCACAGTTTTGAACGAAGCCAGAGACACATTGTCTGTAAGAAGTATGGCTTAGTAGTGCTGTAGGAGGAGTTGAAGTGTTAAAATGGTTTTACACTTCCAGCAGCTGCACCAGATCAGAGCACTGGTCTTGTGTTTGTATTATTGGCATGCAGATGCTAAAATCCTGGCAGCTTCTAGTGTTGGTGATAGCATGAGAACCAGATGTATGTGATGTCATTCTTTACAAAAATATTGTTTTAATATTAGAGGAGACTAAAGTCACAGGAGCAGTCTGTTCTTGGAACCTGACAAAGGAGGAAGACCGCTCACCTACTTCATCTTGCCTTGCACTAGTAAGTGACCAGGGACTAGTACTCTTTACAATAGTCAGGAAAATATAGTGAGAATAGTTGAGTATTGTTTTTCTGTAACTGTTTGAATCTTTAAGCTGTGTTTTTTTTAAATATTTCCTGTGGCTGAAACTCTGGTGTTTACTGTAAATAGATATTTAGCATTTTCATGTTTTTTTATTATTTATTATTAGAGATATCTAAACTTCTCATTTTGGCTGGCCCTTTTAGGAAAATATTTAAGTTTTGAGAGTATTTGCCTATTTTTATTTGGTGATAACTCTGGCCACTTCTGAAAGCCTTGCTGTTTGGTCAACATTACCATTTGTTTGTTTGCTTGTGTCTTTCAGCTTTTCCCGGTTAGGGGTCGCCACAGCGGAACTCTGGTCCGCTAATGATTGGCAGTTGATTTTTACGTACCGGCTTGCCAGGCCTGACGCGCAACCTTCAATGAAGGTACACCCATTCACGCATGTCTACATGCAGAAGACGCTCTAACTGAGAATCGAACCGGACAGTGTCTTACTGTGAGGTGACAATGCTACCGCAGTACCACCACCGCGGATCAACATTATTACCATTTGTATTAATATTAATTTTACTCAGTATAATTGGATACCCTTCTTAGAGCCTTATAGTAACTTACTGGTGACAGTGAATCTACCTTATAGTCTGGGAAAAGTTAATAGAGCAGGTAATCTGTGTCAGCCTTTCCCAGGTGTGTGTGTGTGTGTGTGTGTGTGTGTGTGTGTGTGTATGTGTGTGTGTGTGTGTGTGTGTGTGTGTGTGTGTGTGTGTGTGTGAGTGTGAAAATTAAGAGTGTGTATGTCAGCTACTTGGATCAGGGACACAAAGCACTGGTTTCACAGAGAGGGTGCTGGAAGACTTGGCTTGGACACTCGGCTGAGGACCTAACCCTACAGCTGTGCCAGTGGGGAGTGTTACTGGGGACCTGAAGGAAGATGGATGGAGACATCAAGACCCCGGGCTGAGTGTGTTCCCTGTGTGCTCTTAAGGGAAATTGTGCTTGATGCAGCAAGGTCTGCATATGGAAATACTGAGTGTATCCATTTTTGTTCCAAGTGAACGCCCCTCTCCAGTGTCAGTGGTGAGGATTCAGGCTCCTTGATTACTGGCCCAGAGTCAGGATGTCCCAATGACCACCATAAAATTCTAGTGGTAAATTAAGGGAATAGTGAAACAATGTTAGGAGTTGCCTCAGCTTTAGAAAATTGGTATATAAAACAGGCTTTAATTGCCACTAATGGACATGATATTGTATTCTGTTGGCCTTGAAGGCATCAGGTCATCCAACTTCACTTAACGTATCATGGCCTTCATGACACTGACAATATAAAAAACTACTGTGTGGACAGAGTCACATTACAGGATTTGGTTTATGTGGGTCTCTCTCATCTGTAAGCCTGTTGGAGTCATGGACTACCTATTCCAGTAGATACTAAAGTATATGGGGCTTTGAGAGTATTAGAGGGACTTTGCCGTTTTCAATGTAGGGTGGGGTGCACAGTGGGGATATCCTAGGCCTCTGCTTCTAGGATCCTCCAGCAGTTCCTTGATGTCAGGCTGCAGTATGTGGGGGCAGCATGAGTTTTTTCCTCATATCCAGGTAAAAAGACAACACTATGCAAGACATTTATGATATAGACAATTTCCATGAGGTGTTTGGGGCTATAGACTGCACCCACATTGAAATAAAGACTCCGCCTAATGATCTGGGATGAAGGTGTACATGGACAGTAAAGGTTACCATTCCATCAATTACCTGGGGACTGTAATGCAAAGGTATAATCTATAATGTGTTCACATGGCACATGTGACTTGTAGCAACAGTTTGTAAGGGATAACTCTTCTCATCTTATTGGGAATGTCAGAGAGGCCCTGAATTTTGAGGTTGAGGACATCAGTCAGGAATCCACAGACAGTGACATTCAGAAGATACAATTATGCCCTTTTACAGACCTGTGTAATTGTAAAACATGTGTTTGTACTGATGAGCCAGTTTTTTTCTGTCTTGTTGTCTCCAGTGGTATCCTGTAGTATGAACTCAAAACATGTTCAAAGATAGTCTCAGTATGTTCAATGTTGCACAACATAATATTGAGGAAACAGTTTCAGCTGGAAGGGTGTGCAAGAGGAACATTTCTCACCACAATAGGCAGTTGAGGGTGAGCTAGAGGAGGTATCAGTGGGGAGCCAAGCAGCAGGGAATGGCCATGTTAGATGAAGGTAGGCACAGTAAACCATGGTACTGGCAAAGAGGCAGCAGCTGCCTCATGGCTTTGGGCAAGTTTAAAGCATATTCATAACAATAAAAAAGATGCTTGTAAAACTACACCTAGACTATACCTACCAGTGCATAAACTGGCCACAATGTACATTAAACATAGGTTACAAAAATAGCAATGTAGAAAAGAAAGGGCACAGCTATCACTATTTGCTTTGGTGGGGATGGGAACACACGAGTGCAGTATTTTACACATGGAAAGTGTGTGTGTGTGTGTGTGTGTGTGTGTGTGTGTGTGTGTGTGTGTGTGTGTGTGCGTGTGTGCGTGTGTGCGTGCGTGTGTGTGTGTGTGTTTCCAGCAGTAATCATAGGTAGGTACTAGGCTATCGGCCCTGGGGCCTATATAAGCCTAGCCATAAAGATTACCTGGTTTTCGCCATCCAAAAAATTATTTTCCTGTGCCCCTGTCGAGCAGAGCCACAGAAGTGATTCCCTGGGTGAATTTCCTATTTCCCATCAAATCGTCAAGATTTTTCTTAAAGAGGGCTGATGAGGTGCTCTGCTTGACATGAATGGGCAGTCTGTTCCAGAGTATGGAAAGTCTCTGGGACAGGAACTTATCCTTCCAGCATGTTTTGTTTATTGTGGTGACAAGGTTTAGGTCCCTGGAGCATGTGGCTCAGAGGGATTGGGATTTCTTTAAGTGTAGCATGTCCAACAGCTCTGGGTTTGACATGGCTTTTTATGTTAGGCAGAGATTGCCTCTGAGTAGGTGGTATGCGATGGGGTAGAGCTGGAATTTTTTGAGACGGCTGCATAGGACATCTGTTTGAGGCCAGTGATCCTCTCTGTGAGGTATTTCTGCAGCCTTTCCAGTTGTTGTAAATGTCTTGTGAGGTACATACCAAATGGGGCATTGTACCTATAATAGGTCTAATGAGGGATGAGTAGAGAGGAACAATGACCTTCTTTTTTTCTGGATGAGAAACCTTTTGTGATGAGGTGTGCCACACAGAAGGATTTCCTGAAAACTCAGGCGATGTGGTTATCAAAGGAGAAGCTACTGTCCACCTGTGTCCCTAGGTCTCATCACACTTTTGGTGTTAAATGGACTACCACCTATGTGGTAGTTCGCGTTTATATTACGCTGTCGAAAACTTAAACTGTTGGCAGCGTAATAATCGACACGAAAATGTCGAAGCTCCCGAACATCGAACACACACAAAAAAAACACCCAAACACAACACAAATTGCTCTATGCAGGGGGACAAGCCTTCCTGCACCCCCACACCCCCCGCTACTTAAATATATCAACTCTGAGATTGCACTACATTGCAGTAAACAGAAATCTCCCCTTACGGAGATTTCCATTTACACACGCGATGACTTTCGCTTTCGACATTTTGGTGCCAACAATATCAGCTTCGATATTGTCAGCCTTCGACAGGGTGAAGTAGACCCTGGTAGTTCATGGGTACAGGGTTTTTCCCAAAGGGGATGACTATGCATTTTTTGGGGTTGAGCTTGAGGCCATGGCTTTGACACCAGGCATCTGTCTCAGTGAGGCCCTTTTGGAGAATGTCTACATCATTTGGGAATTCAATAATGGCTCCCAGTTTGCAGTCATCTGCAAACTTTGTTAGCCTTAGACCCTCTGTGTTGGCCTGAACTTCAGAGAAGTAGATGCCAAACAAGAGGGGACCCAGGACTGAACCCTGTGGTACTCCACTTGTCACTGGTTTGGAGTCGGATTTGGGGTTGGCTACTTTCACGGTGTGGATTCTGTCAGTGAGCCAGTTGGCAACCCATCATGTGTCATAGGGATTTATGCCCAGTTTAGTGAGTTTATCTATGATTCCAGAGTGGGAGATGGTGTCAAAGGCCTTGGCGAGGTCTAGATAGGCTGTGTGCACCACCTTACCCTTGTCCACAGCTCTGGTGACTGTTTCAAAGAAGTAAATCAGGTTTAGGAGACATGATCTACCTTTCACGAACCCAGACTGGGTGGGGTCCAGAGTTTACCTATGTCTTTTTTTATAAGTTCCATGATGATACATTCCATGGCCTTGCAGATCAGGCTTGTCAGGCTAATGGGGCGGTAGTTCCAGGGGTCCATGGTGGATCCCCCCTTGTGGAGTGGGATAACCGTAGCTGTGCACCATTCAATAGGCACAAAGCCTGAAGTGAGGATATGACTGAACATGGTGCTTAGGTGGGGTGCCAGTTTGTTTTGTAGCTCATGCAGGACACAGCCCGGGATGTTGTCTGGTCCCATGGATGCTGTATTTTTGGCTTTGTAGAGTGTGTTTTTACCTGTGCAGTTGTAATTACCAGGACTTGGTATTCTTCCGATATTGATATGGGCCCTTTTGGGGGTGAGGGGGGGTGAAATTAACACTGAACCTATCTGCCAGGATGTTGGAGATATCAATTGGTTCTGTATATTTAGCGCCATTGTGCTGTAACTCAGAGCAGATCTGAGTGTTGCCATTGAGATTATTGACATAACTATAGAATGCCTTGTGGTTGTCTTTAGAATCTGTGGTGATTTTGTTTTTGTATCTAGCTTTGGAGGATTTTATGAGGGATCTTAGCTTCTTACTGAGGCTGATAAGGGAGTTTTTCCAATCATGGGATTTTATTCTTTTTTAAAACAGTTACTTCCTTCTGTTGTAGAGTTTGTTTATGGCAGGGGACCACCAGATTGGCTTCCTTTTTTTTAGAGGAGAGTGCCTTGGTTCTATTTGGGATGGTACAGTCCATGAAAACGTGTATGTGTTCATACAGTGCATTGGTGTAAGATTCAACAGTCATGCATCTACTCCCCATCTGCATGGGTGTCATGAAGTTTGCCACTTTTGTCTTAAGAAGCATGAAGTTGGCTTTGGTGAAGTTTTTTTACGGTGGTTACCTTAATGGGGGTGGGGGGGTGGGGGCAGGATGTGGATGTCTAGGGTGATTAGCTTATGGTCGGATCTGACCAATGAAGAGATGACCTCTGGTGTGGAGCATCGGTCGCCCATGTTGGTAATGATCAGGTCCAGGATATTGGTGCCCCTGGTGGGGGTGTGGATAAGTTGATCCAAGGCATTGGAATTTATGAATTCCAGAAAACGTTGAGCGAATGTGTTGGTACATGAGTAGTTTTCCCAGTTAACGGCAGGATAGTTGAAGTCGCCCAGTATTAGGGTATTTGGTTGTACCTTAATATTTTCCAGTATGTTCAGAAAAGTGGAGTGGGAATCTTGGGGTATGGTGGGGGATCTATAGCAAGCTACAATTTGGATTGCAGTCTTGCCTAGTTTTAGTTGCACCTGGAGAATTTTTGATGCATTATGTTGGGGAACTACCCTGGAGGTGTGGATATCCTTGGAGAATATGGACACGCCTCCACCTTTTGTGTTTTGGTCCAGGTAAGGTGGCCAAAAGGTGTGGTATGAATTGAAGCCTTGTATTGCAGGAGTGCTCTCTGGAGCCTTGAACTAGGTCTCTGTCACTGCACAGATGTCGATGTTCTCCATTTTAAGGAGTGTCTCGAGTGAGTGCATTTTGAGATTTAGACTTCTAGCATTGAGTAGCATTACCCTCAGATTTTGCTTGCTTTTACCTGTTACGGTGGTAATTTTGTCAGTTGAACCTTGCCTAAAAAAGGCACTATAGGTGTAGCCAGTATCTGGAATCCCAGAGGTGACAGGTGCAAGCTATCTCTGGCAAAGCATCGTGGTCTGTCAGTCATGTCATCCCAGGCAGACAGATACTGGATCCCCTTAGAATGACACCAGAAGCTTAGCCAATTGTTGAAGTTAAACATTTTCTCCTTATACTGTGGTATGATTCTGGGTTATGGCAGGATGCTACTCAGGGCTAGGGTCATACCTGCCTGGGTTACAAGATCCACAAGCTCCTCCATGTCTCTTTTCATGTAGTCAAGGGAGGTACATCTTAGGTCATTCACTCCAACATGGACAATGACAGAGTCATATTTGTACTTGTTGTGGAGTGACCTGAGTGCGTGCATTATGTGGCGGATCCTGGCACCTGACAGGCAGCTGACTGTAATTTTCTCCTTGTTTAGCCTGGTGAGTGGGACATCAGTGTGCCTGACTATAGAGTCACCTATGACTAGTGTGTTAGGTACGTTGTTTTGCCTTAGGAGCTGAGGTTGCATGGCACACTGGTTTTGTGAGCTATGTGTCACTTGGTTTGTGTTGGGGAGTGGTGGTTGTTTGCATTTTGGCTTCAAAGGTCTCTGCTGCTTGGGTAGATTTATATTAGGTGTGTGTTTTGTGTTCCTATGTGTGGGTTTTGGTGGTGTAGGTTTTGAAGGACTGTGTGTTGTGTGTGGTGTGTGATGTGGGTGTTTACCTTCTCCTCTTGACTGACTAGTCCAGTCTTGGTTGGAGAGATCTTGGCTTCCAGCTTGGTAATATAAGTGCATCTCTCGCAGGTTGTAGTGTTGGGTGGTAGGAGGAGAGGGTTGTCTGTGTACATGAAGCAATTGCTACATTGTCCCAAGATGCCCAGATTCACCAGGTGGACAGGAGAAGACTCTGGGAGCTGACCCTTCAACATGCCTGGATAGGTGCTTATTTATTTAAATACTAAGACTGTTTTCCTTTTTACTTGGTAAGGAAAGTTGAGTGCTGTAGCAATTTACAGAATATCTAGTGCTTACGAGTTCAAAGCAAGTGTTGAACTCAAAGAATCAGGTTTGAGTGCTAAAACTGAAAAAAAAAAACCTGGCTAATTCTAAGGGAAAATTTGAAGAGCAGACTTTCTGGCACCGGTAATAGTTTAACCCTAGTTAAGTGGCTCTGAGCGATGTGCAAACCAGTGCAGACACAGGTTTTTAAGACAGAAAGTTGAAAGGGATAGAAAGCAGCCCCAAACGCTCAATAAGGTGCAATTCCTGAGCTGCATAAACTTAACGCAGTGTATCTATGATACAGGTTAGGCTGGGGCTAATGTAAAATGCTCTGGGGGCCCTCTGTTACTGTTAGTACATATGTGCATGTGAACTGGATCCTTTAGTGTATTGTGTTTGTCTGAACTGGATCCTGCAGTGGATTGTGTATATGTGTGCATCTGCTGAGCCACAACTTCAGCAATTCTTGCAGCACCATGGCAGGATCTTATGTATAGGTTCTGGCCACCCACAGAAAAGGTCCAGACATTCTGTGTATGCTCCCATTCGCAGGAGCTGCATCCCTCAGAGTGTCACAATGAGTAATAAGCCCCTGTGTAAGGAAAAGTGTGATACATGACCATAAGCAATGCTGTTCCAGATATGTCACTGGCATGAGCACCATGCTCTTGTGGATGTCCTTGTCTGCCTGAATGCACCACCACACTAGATGTTGGGGTTGAAGTGATGGTACTGTTTGTACTTCACCTAGGCCTCCCATATACATGATGACAATCAGCAATAGAGCCAAATACAGACTGGCTAAGGTACATATGCCTGGCTCATGACTTGTTGGCAATGGAGAGCCTTTGTATCACCAGCAGGTGAAGGAACATGTCTGTTATGCCACATATACAGGACATACACTCCCTCAGATCATCATGCATACACTGTAAAACATGTGTCATCTGAAGAGTTGCTTGCCTGTGTCTCTGATAGCTCTGCACATTCATGATGTTGTAGCCATTGAGACAGATAATTCAGGTGGGGGTCAGTATGCATAACATCTATGGACACAAGTATGTAAACAGCCCTGTTATGGAATGTGCATTAGAAACTGAGGCCTATGCCAAGAGGAAGACATGCTTTCTTGCCTAGATCTGTCAGCAACAACATGCCCCTCACTGGTGATCTCAGTGTATTTGGTGGGTTCAACAGTCACAGTGGCCATGTTTACAGACTGGCTAGATGATCTGAATTTCACATTTCCTCTATCCAACACACACACATTATGTTTCCTGACCATGCCAGTTGGACATCACCACCAAATGATTGTCTACAACTGGCGGTGGTTTATCCATGGTGATGTAGCCCAACAGTATATTATCTGTGAAGACATCAAATTAAAATACTTGTGTGGTTTGTAGTCTTGATGTTTCTAAGCAACAAAGAAATGTTCATTTAGTGACATGCACTTACGAACAACATTTAGACATATCAATGTTATGGTCACATACATGGGACATGTCCAAAAGGGAGTCTAGGAGCACTATGGAGTTCTGTACCAAATTCAAGCACACCACTATGGCACAGGGTTCAATCTGATCCCCATATGCAGGCAGGCAAATAACTCTTCTGTCTAATTTAATGGTTTCAGCTGACATACACTTATTGTCACACTAACCTGTGCAAGATGGGACAATAAGCCTCAGTGCATTTATAATTATGCCACTGGACAGGCAGTGGACTTTTTCATAGTTCCTGCCTTGGACACATATGGCATTAACATCATGGACAATATCCTGCCATGCATGATCACAATGAAAGTTTTGTTTTTATTTATTTTTTTGTGAGACTTAGGTGAATGACTCAGGAACACTGTCTAGTCAGATTAAATGCTCAACCTCATAGAGTAGGCAAATGGTGGTGGAAGGAATCAAACCTTGTACCCTGAACTTCAAGGAGCAGCTCATTAATGGTTCAGAGCCTTAATCCTTAAACACACACACACACACACACACACACACACACACACACACACACACACACACACACACACACACACACACACAATTTCAGTAAAATATTGCTTTTTCGTGTTGAAGCTGAAGCTTGATGAATTATGTTGCACTAACCCCACCTTCCTTTTCATTTCATGTGTACAACAGCTCTCCTTAATAATTTTGTGACCTAAACTGCATTACTTATTTTCATTCTATTTCCTGGACAGAACAGCCCCAGCCTCTCCAGTCTTTTTTTTTTCATGCAACTTCCCATCAATCTGTTTTTCTCTCCAAATTCTCTTCTTTTGTATGCTCTCTAAATTCTTTTATTCTGTATGGTCTCCAATACTGAACATGTCATTCCAACTAAATCTTCAGCAGTAACATGTGAACTGGCAAATTACCTCCTTATCCCTTAAGTCTGATATTGAAACCAAAGGGTAAAAAGGGCACATAGACAAACCATTCAGTAAAAAATGCAAGAAAACCCAGTCAAGCTAGAGTTTTCACTGTGTGATACTTTAAACCTCCTGTAATGGAGGCCCATGTGATATATGCAAATGACCCCTTAAGGACATCAAGTGTTTCAACATGGCTTCTGAATGCCGGTGACTTTTTTACATTTCTTTATGGGTACATTCAGGTCAATCAAGCCAAATCCCACTGATTGGCCTGAATGTACCCATAAAGAATTGAAAATAAAAAAATTGTGGACATTCAAAAGCAGGGCTGGTTTTAGCAATTTGGGGGTCCCCAGCAAATGTCAAATTGGGGGCCCCTAGTCATTTTCAATCTAAGTATCACCCTGTCACTGCCACCCCACCTAAGCAACATTTTAGCTCATGCTGTAAACTTTTAGGAGTAGTATACACAGACTGACCTGTAGCTACAATGCTTATACGTTACAACAAGCCTGTGTACCACACTATGTTTTCCCATCTCATAAAGGGACATTCAGTTAGCATTTAGCTGCAACAATGATACATAACTACACCTCTATGTACATGGCTAGACTTAGGTGAAATGGTACCCTAGGCACTGTTTACTGTTTCAGCCCCAGCCCCCTCCCCACAACACATCCTCCAATGCTCGTCTCTGCCCCCACCCCATCTTGGGCTCCCCATACCATGCACGTTACTTTTTTCTTCTTTTTCTCACATTTTGACTTACTCTTCAACTTTTTCTAGAAACCATGACTTTCTATGTGCACTGTTGTGCATGTTAAAGTTTTTTTTTTTTTACACAACCTTTTCATCCAATGATGGCTTAAACAGGAATTATGATTAAGGAAATAAATTATTTGTGGTTCAGGTTTAGTTTTCCTTGCATCCTTTCAAAATACCTTTTCTGACCAAGACAGAGCAGTAATAACTATTTAGGAAATAACTCAATTAACCTGGTGCTCCCAGAAACTATAGGGGCTATGGATTCTTTGGGATGCATTTTAGAGCATTTTCCCAGTCTTTTAATCCAACAGTGGTCTAAGGAAAAATCATAAGTAAGAAAAGAATTTCAGTCTTATTTTTGCTTGTGCCCAAGGTTTAATGTTCAAAGCTGATAAAATAGGAGCTGACAAAACATTAACAAGACATTTGCTGTGAGGATACATAGCTTCTATCTGAGAATACAGGCAGCCCCCCCCCCCCCAAGAAAAGCAGTTAATGCCTATGCATCCCTCTGGTGTTAGACTGGGATTAAAGAAGAATGTCAAATTGTCACGTATTTAAAGTGACTGCTGACATACATATACATAGCATGCCTCCTTACCACTAACCCCCAAAGGCAGCCACCTGTATACATGCATGATGAGTGACTGTGAGGAAAGTGAAAATAAAACATTATGTTTACAGTAATGTATTCTAATTTGTTTCTCCTAGACAGTATACTGGCCCTACACAAGCTATAGTAACCTTTGTACACCTCTGTGGTCTGTCAGAAAAGTAAAAGAAATAATAACTACACTGTCCTAGCCCAACCACAAGCTATATTGACCTCTTGTGCATACTTCTAAGGTATGACTGTGATGAAGATTAAAGTAGTAATAACCATACAACCCCCAGTCCCCCCCAATAACCTACATCAACTTTCTGAAAAGACACACCTTAGTAGAGCTGGTTTTAGCATTGGTGTGGTTGAGAGCAGAGGCCATTATCAGCTTTATCCTAACAGGGTCATATCATAGCCATGTTCAGGTTAAAAAGTGTAATCAGAAAATTAATGTTTTTCTCCTCATTTTTTCCCAACCAGCAACAGCTTTTATGGGGTCCCCACACAGTCAAGGATGGTTAAGGGGGCCTCACTGTATCCATGTATATAGTCTGGGAAGTCTTTGAATGTTCTGTGATACATTTTATGCCTTACATTTGAGATATAATAATTTCTTGTTAGCTGCATTTTTACTGATACCCAGAGGATTAATGTATGTGTCCCAGCATTATTGGGTGATTGGGTATGTGCAAAGAAAAAATCTGTGATATTTTTTACTCTCAAACACACACACACACACACACACACACACACACACACACACACACACACACACACACACACACACACACACACACATAAGTGATAGTAATACTAGTTTTGTACTTATTTCAGCAAATTGCAATACATTGTGGAACACTGGTACTGCCACACCAGATCAGTGACTGCTGTTTAGCAGTCCCAAACAGCAGCAGGGATAAGTCACTTTTATTTACTTCATTGAAGTGTAATGCATACCTGCCACTGTCCCCGATTTCAGAGACCTTCCTTGATTTTGTCTTATAATTTTGCTCTGTCCTTCATGCAAAAAAGTTTGATTTGCTGGTAAATCATTCAGGATTACGGACAGTCAATAAATCCAGAGATCAGGGTTTCATACTTCTTATTGTCCAAAAATGCATGTTGATGCAAAATGTGTTATTCTATTAACTTTTTAAATGAATTGGCATGATACTTAAAACATGTTCCTGATTTTGAACCTGTATTCTGCTATTTTGGGCATTGCAAAGAATTCTTCAGCATCGAAGTTGAAGGTTGTAGTAGCTGGTGTTCTGCCAGTATTTATAAAACTCCCTGAAAGAGAAAACCATCCCAGAAGATCACAAGCATCAGATCTTCTTAAAATCCAAGATGTGTGCTGAGATCAGTCACTCTGGACTACTTGCTAGTATTTTCCTTGCACATGTTCATTATCAGCTTTATCCTAAAGGGGTCATATTATAGCCCTGTTAAGGTAAAGGAGCATAATTAGAAAATTAGTACATTTTTTCTCTTCATTTTTCCACAACCAGCAGCAGCTTTTGTGCTGCCCCCAAAGTCAAGGATGATTTAGGGGGTTCCTGCAGCCACATGTATTACAGATACCTAGAGCTGGTTATGTTGTTAATTTTACTTGATAAAATACTGTTCCTATAACTAGAATATCACTGAATTTTAAAGGAGATATAAATAACAGCTATTATTAGCCACCTGGTTTAGTAAGTATACAGGATTGCTGTACTGACTTTTGTTGAATCTGACAGACATTTTATAAAATATCAATTTAAGATAACTTGCTGTGGTTGGGGATTCCCCAGGAAAAGGGGGCCACACAGCAACTGCAGGGTTCACTGGTGTCTAAAGCCAACATGTTCAGAAGCTGTGTATTTGAAATACTGGATTCCTTAATGGGTCATTTGCATATATATATATATATATATATATATATATATATATATATATATATATATATATACATGGTTCTCCATTACAGGAAGTTTAAGTTATCAGACAGTGAAAACTCTAGCTTGGCTGGGTTTTTCTTGTATCCTTTATTGAATCTGATACACCATTCTTGTCTTCATTTTTTGCTCTGTGCATTGTGGTTTACTACTGCAGTTACAGCTACCCCAAACTTTTTTTCCCCTGTTCTTTGGCTTTAATTTGTGACCCCTGTTTAAAACACTGTCCCAGGAGCAATCTTCTCCAGGTTAGTTACCTTGTATTTCTCAGCAGTGAGCATTGGCTTCTATATGCAGCCCATAATGACAGCTTTCTTATGTCTCTCTTATGACTATTTCCTCTGTTATCAACTGTTACCTCTATTTATATTTCATCCGCAGACAGGATGATCCGGTTTACTTCTGTAATGTCAGAAACAAACACATTGAACAACACAGCCCTAGGACCAGCTTGTTGGATATCTCACTGCTTACTGTCGTTTCTCTTGACAATATCCTTTCACTGTTACCTTCTGTACCCCACCTTTCTCCCATTTGACCACTTTGTCTCCCACCTGCACTTTCTTCTGCTTTATTATTTGCCTTCTGTGCACAACAGATCAAAGACCTTACCTTGTACAGAATATCACTCATTTATGTACTAGTTAATCATGCTGTGAACTCTTCACAGAATTTATATTTAATTCATTTGCTAGAATCTCCTTGTATGAATCAGTGCTGCTAGATATCCTGGACACTGTCGTCCAAAAATCTGACTGGACTTTCCTTTGTTACTTTTTGCACAATGTTCTGTACTACAGGGATCAGTTGTCAATAGTGTGCTACGTGTTTTGGTGCCCTCTTCTGCACCATCACCTGCACTTCAGCTGCACACTTCAGTCACTGGAAATATCACTGCAGGCTAAAGATTTCTTCAATACCTCTATTTTTTGCGGGGAGGGGGGACTTTAATAATAATGCTCCCAACTCTTGCTTGCTATGTGCCTTGTTTCATCCTTCTCCGTGTGTCTTTGATTGTCTGAACCTGTCTGACATAATTCCTCATTGGCTGTAGCTGACCTCTTAAATAGTGGGAAGTGGTGTTATCTGATCATGCTGCTTTTCAGAAAACAGTGATTTGAAGAGCCCATTCCATTGAACAGGCTTGATTTTACAACTGTAATAGTAGTACAAATATTACCTTGGGTCTCCACTGAAAAGAGGCTGCTTTCCAAGTAGGTCTAACCTCTTCAACAAAGGATACATTAAAATTAATTTAAAATAATAATTTGGTCAGAAGTTCTGTGAACATGGAGCTGCTTGTATTAAATAAGAAGATACTTGGGGGGCAAGGAGATGGGAACCTTGCCAATGTATAAAATATAGCTGTAAATTCAAGTCTGTTTAACTGAATTGGCTAGAAGGATTCTTGTTCCATGAATAGCACTATTCTACTATAACTCTGCAGTGCACTGTGGATTGCTGCTTAGTAAATAACTCTCCAAAAGTAAAGCTGAAAGTAAGGAAGTACAATTGTGTAAATTGAACTCAACAAAAAAGTAGATGTTTGAATGATCACTGCTGCAGTAGCCTTAGCTATATTGGGTTATATCATACCAAGCATACAACAGACAGCCAGCTTCTAAAGCTTCAGGGTACCTTCCACATGCTCAAACTGTCAAGCAGTTCAAGCTGAGATGACTAAAAGAAAAGCAGAAAGCCTTTCAGAGCTCTCCTTTAAGCAGAGAGAGGGAGACTGAGCCCTGAAAGGACAAGGCTAGGAATAACAAAAAATAAATGTCTATTCTCTGGTATATAAAACACTCCAAAAAAACAAGCGGGGTGGAAGAATGGAATGGCTACTGCAGCAGTGATCAGTCAAACATCTACTGTTATAGCAAGTTCAGCTTACATAACTGTACTATGTTCTTCATACTGATCACTGCTGTAGTAGCCTTAGCTATATGGGTAGATTACCATAGCTAACACATATTTGGGAGGTGAAAGTAGAAGGGTCCAGGAACCCTGGAGAATAGTCCTAGTAAAGAGAAGGAATCCAGCTTGTAGTGCTTTGTAAAAGTATGTACAAAGGACCAAGTAGCAGCTTCTAGAATACTTCTAGAATCCTCTCCTTTCCAAAAAACCATAGAAGAAGCCAATGTCCTTTTAGAGTGAGCCTTAACCCTGCCTGGATTAGATTTGTCATGGGGAGTATAACAAAAGGTAATAGCTATAGGCATCTGTTTGTAAATAGTCCATTTGACATCAGTTGTCCATTCTTACCTTCCCAAAAAATGAACGATTGACATGATCTGAAAGATTTAGTTCTGTCAAGATAGTACCTGAGTTGTTTGTGGACACCCAAGGTATGGAGAATCCTTTCTTGTAAATTTTAAGTTCAGGAAAGAAAACGGGGAGATGGAGAGCTTGGCTTAAAGTAAACTCAGATACCACTTTAGGCATAAAAGAAGGATTAGTTCTCAAAGAAACCCTGTCATTGTGTTAAATGAAGTAGGGTTGACTCACCATAAGAGCTTGCAACTTAGATAACCTTCTTGTAGATGTCAGAGCAATCAACAAAACTGTTTTCCATATTAAGAACTTCATGTCATCCAGATTAGCTGGTTAGTTTCTCTAACACAAAATTAAGATCCCAAGGAGGGACCACTGGTTTACTTGGAGGCCTCTTATTCAAAATCCTTTTCAAAAGCATTTTGACATGTGACTGCTTTGAAACAGGAGGATCCATGGGCAGACATGCTGAAATGGCTGATAAAGAGGAACAAGAAAAGCCATAAGTTAGTAACTCACATAAATATTGTAAAACCAGAGAACAACTAGTCCTGAATGTGTGCTGGTTATATTGTTGGCACCAACTAGAAAAACTTTTCCATTTACTAATTTATTTTATTTTTATTTTTTTTTTATTTAACATTTGTTGACCGGGAATGTCCGACTAGGTTCCACAGAGCCTGTTTTCAGTGGAGGCCCGGGGAGAAATGCTCCAGATGCATGTCTTTGGAATATATGAATCTACAATACCAGGCTTTCTTGCCTCTATTAGTAATTGCTGCACATTTTCATAAAACAGGAGGAATGGGTGTAGGTTTTGAAAAATCCTTCTGTAACAACTCATAGTATTTCTCCCACTGAAAACACTGGGGCATTCTGGTAATAGTCTCAGAAAAAGAGAACCCCCCCCCCCAGAGGGAGAAGCAGAAAGTGAACTCTCTTCTGAGTCTGAATCAAAATTCTTGGGACAAAGTCTGAATCCATCTCTGTATCTTCCTGTTTGGATTCAAAATCTTGAATCTCTTCAGAAAAGGAAGAATCCCTGTTTCTTTTACCAGAAATTACTCTACAAGAAGGATCAACAGCCTGAATCAAACCCTAATCCAGTTCCAGTAGACTACTCCTATCCACAGAAATTTGAGGAGGAGTAGATACATACTTGGTTTTCTGTTTCTTTTTGACAGGAAAAATGGGGTCAGCCATGTCACTAATAGCAACCAGTGTTCCCCCAGGGATGGGCACAGCATTCTGACACAACAGGGAAACCTTCCTTGTTCCCTATCCCAGCACCAACAAGAGCGGCTTTCCCTTGCCCACTGAGGGACTGCAACAGCTGCAGAGGATGTGACTAACCTGTGGTTCATAGTGGCTGTAGGCGCTACACTAGAGGGATCTGGGGTAAAAGCTGATTGGTCTGAGGTACAACAAATGGCCACAGCATACTCACCCACCTGTGGCTGAGGCAAACTGCCTGTTGTGGTGTGAAAGGCTCTCTGTTTAACTTTTTCTTTTTGTGACTGGAAGGACTGACTGTGGGACTGATTATCTGTTCTAAGGTCAAGCCTCTGTCGTGGGGAAAACAAGCAACAATGCCAGTAAAACTACCAGTCCACAAAAGTTATTATTTATTGATTTATTTGTACAGTAAAACACAATAAAATGCACTTTCAAACCCTATGGCAGTCCCATAACATTAAAATAGATGCTATTTCTCCACAGAAATATTTTATCAGTTAGATAACACTACTTTTAAATTGACAGAAACAATGAGTGCTCCATTTAAAAGCACATTACAGTCTTGAGGCAATCCTTTTCTTTCTTTTATAATTTTTTTTATATTGGTCAGTGTTTGTGCAATGCACCACTTAACGCAGGCATGGAAGACTGAGAAAAATGAATGTTAGGTTTGGCTTGGTTTGTGTGAAGTGCAGCAGTGTGCAAACTGGACAACTGGCCCACCCAGACAGCCAAAAATATAAACTGGATGCATTCAATTAATACTACTAGGCATTGCACAAACCCAGTAAGTGAGGTTGTGCTGCCATTAACAGCAAGACCTTAGGAATGTCATGTAACTAATCCTGTGGCAGCAGGTGTAAGTGTAGGGCTGGAGTACAGATGGTTCTGGGTTCTAGTACAGGATGTGCAATGTTTGTTTTACTGTTGTGACATTGCAGTTTATAGCAATAAACTGCAACATTGACAAGTGTTTTCATAACATTCTTGTGGCAACAGATGTACATGTAGAACTGTCATAGACATGGTTCTGGGTTCGAATACAGCATATTCTATACACTTTTACTATTCTTCCACTTCTCATTATAGTCACTCTCGCTTTTAACACTTGACATAGTAATGTATACTTTTGCTAGTTGGACTGGCATGACCTTCATATTTGCCTAACACACTTACACAACTGCCTGTACATCCAATAACCTTGAAATTGCAACTACGATTATATAATATCTCACTGCTTGCCACTGTTGCACTCCGCTTACCATTGAGCAAACGCAGTGCTCAGAGATGTGCACTGCTGAGCACCATGTTTGCATGATAGTAAGCAGAGTGCAACATTTTCAGTGTGCCCACTCTCAGTAAACAAGATAACTGGAATTGATGAGAAACCATCACTCTCCATTGCTCTTGTTCCATGGTAGACATGGCAGGTATTTGTGGAGAAGGTGTCAGGGTTAGGGCACAGAGATGGGGTGTCCAGGAGTCCAAAATTTTTATTGGACTCCTAGTTAGGAACCATAATGCCAAGCTTCTGCTGGGGTACTGTTCTGGCTCCCAGTACAATTTGGAAGCTTGGGATAGTTTAGCCCGGTCTGTATCCAGTGCCACCAGTGTCCCATGCACTGGTGACCAATGCAGGCATCATTATAATGACCTACAGTGGAGGAAGAGGGATACCCTTGATGCTTGCATCAAAGAATTTAAGACTGCAGACATCCCACAATTGTGTAACTATCAACTACAGAGACTACTTGTAAGACTTAAGAATTGAATACAGGCAAGACTGGTATTCATAATGGTATTCTGTTCTGTTTTTTCCACAGCTGTCATAGACTGGGAGATCAGTGTAAGAACCCATGGGGTTAGATTGGTGAGGATGAGGGAATCGTGTGCTATGCATGCAGCAGAAGAGTAGTGTTATTGTAACATTAAAAGTTAAAGATAGCTTTTTGGTATTTCACAGAATTGTATCAACTTGAGCATGCATATCTCAACTGTAAAAGCAAGTATGCATGCATTAGTCTGGGGTTCAAATTGTGGGTTCAAATACCACACTTCCCAGCTATACAATACTGTTAACTCTTCAATTATGTGTAACTTAAAGGTTTAAAGTAAAAGCTCTAGACTAGTGGCACACATGCCCTGCTGTAAACTGTGGTCTGTATAATTGGAGCATGCATATGTGCAATATATGCACATGTGAAGGAGTACTTGCTGCAATCTGTAGTATAGTGTGCATCCGTTAGGAGCTGGTAGTCTTAAAAGTCAGTTATCCATTAGGAGGTGGTAGTCTTAAAAGTAAAGGTTAACTTGGGCATTCTGAGGCAGTGTAGCAACTGCCTCATGTACACAGACAACTCTCTCCTCTTACCTCCCAACACACAGACTTGTGAGAGATGCACTTTTATCTCCAAATTGGAAGCCATGCACTCTCCAGCCAAGACTGGAATAGCTGGTCAAGAGGAGAAGGTCAACACCTGCACCACACCACATGGAATACATAGCCATCCAGAACACCCACCATCACAGCTCTCACATAAAAACACAAACCACACACCCACCTTCGCGAAGGCTCTCAGTAGAAATATACCCAAACAGCAGAGACCTCCAAGGCAGAAATGCAGACCACCACAACACAGCACAAACCTCAAGACACATAGCTTACCTACACAGTGTGCTTCTCAACCTAAGCCCCTAAGGCAAAACAGCTTGCCCAATACACTAATCATAGGTGACTCAATAGTGAGGCACACTGATGTCCCACTCACTAGGTTGAATAAGAAGAAGATAACAGTCAGCTGTCTGTCAGGTGCCAGAATCCAACACATAACACATGCACTCAGGTCACTCCACAACAAGTATGATTCTGTCTTTGTCCATGTAGGTGTGAATGACCGGAGATGCACCTCCTTGGATTACATGAAAAGAGACATGGTGGAGCTCTTGGATTATGCATCTCAGGAAAGTATGACTCTAGCCCTGAGCAGCATCCTACAGTCACCCAGAATGATACCACAGTACAACCAAAAAATGATTGACTTCAACAATTGGCTAAGCTTCTAGTGTCATTCCAAGGGGATCCAGTATCTGTCTGCTTGGGGTGACATGATTGACAGACCTTGATGCTTTGCCAGAGATGGCCTGCATCTGTCACCCTTGGGTTTCCAGGTACTGGCTAAAGCTCTTGCCACCCCTATAGTGCCTTTTTTAGGTGGTGTTCCAAAGACCAAATTACCACCATAACAGCTATAAATGAAAGCAATCTGAGGGTCATGCTGCTCAATGCTAGAAGTCTAAATTTCAAGATGCACTTGCTCAAAGCACTCTTCAAAATGGAAAACATAGACATCTGTGCTGTAAGGGAGACCTGGTTTAAAGCAGCAGAAAGCACCCGTGCAATAACAGGCTATAACTCATTCCACATCTTTTGGCCTCTTTTGGACCAAAGCTCAAAAGGCAGTGGTGTCTCCATATTCAAAAAGGATATGCACACATCCAGGCTATTAGCCCAGCATAATGCATCTGAGATACTTCAGGTACAACTAACATTGGGTAAGATGGCAATTCAGTTCGTAGCCTGCTATAGCTCCCCAACCATGTCCCAAGACTTTCACTCCATGTTCCTAAGCACCCTGGAAACTATTAGGGTCCAACCCAACACTCTCATACTGGGTGACTTCATCTACCCCCCATCAACTGGGAAAACTACTCATGCACCAATACACTGGCCCAACACTTCCTGGAATTCATCAATTCCAATGCCCTGGGCCAGCTCATTCTTACCCCCACTAGAGGAAGCAATTTCCTTGACCTGGTTATTACTAAAATGGGCAACCATCGCTCTACACCAATAGTCAATTCCTCCCTGGTTAGATCCGACCACAAACTAATCACCATGGAAATCCACATCTCACCCACACCCCCTGCAAAGGTAACCACCATGAAAAAGTTCTCCAAAGCTGACTTTGGGCTCCTAAAAACAGAGGTGGCTAACTTCACAGCACCCATGCTAATGGAAAATTGATGCATGACTGCCGAATCATGCACCAATGCACTGTACGAACATGTACATAAATGCATGGAACTAGCCATATCCAACAGAACCAAAACGGTCTCCTCCAAAAAAGGAAGTCAATCTGGTGGTCCTCTGCATTAATAAACTCTACAACAGAGGAAAGAAACTGTTGCAGAAAAAGGTGAAGTCCCAAGAGTGGAAAAACTCCCTTATTACCCTCAACAAAAAGTTGAGATCCCTCATCAAAACCTCTAAAGCCAGTTATGAAGGCAAAATTGCGATAGATCCTAAAAACAACCACAACGCCTTCTATAGTTATATGAAGAATCTCCACAGCAATACCCAGATTTGCTCTGAGTTACTGCACAATGGTACCTCCTATAATGAACCAACAGATATTGCCAACATTCTGGCTGACAGATTCAGAGCCAACTTTACCCCCTCTCCCCAAAGGACCAATCACAATTCCAGAAGAATGCCAGGCACCCAGCATCACTGCAGCTGCATCATCCAAGGCAAAGAATACAGCTTCCAAGGGACCCGACAGTATCCCTGGCTGTGTTCTAAATGAACTACAAAGTGAACTGGCACCACATCTGTGTGCCCTATTCACTCACAGCCTCACCTAAAGCTTTGTCCCTCCTGAATGGTGCACTTGTACAGTCATCCCTCTCCATAAAGGAAGAGTGGCTACAGACCCTGGGAATTATCACCTCATTAGCCTGATGAGTCTGATATGTAAGGCTGTGGTGCACATCATCATGGACCTAATTAATAAGGATATAGGGAATCTCCAAACTCTAGCTCCCATCCAATCTGGATTTGGAAAAGGTAGATAATAACTTCTCAACCTGGTTGACTTTTTTGAGTCAGTCACCAGAGCTGTGGATGAAGGTAAGGCAGTTCATACAGGCTATCTCGATCTGGCCAAGGCCTTTGATACCATTCCTCACTCAGGAATTATTGCTGAACTCACTAAACTAGGCATCAACCTCTATATCACTAGGTGGGTTTCAAACTGGCTCACAGATAGAGCCCACAGTGTGAAAGCAGTGGACTGCAAGTCAGACTGCCAACCAGGCATGAGTGGAGTCCCACAGGGATCAGTCCAGGGTTCTCTCCTGTTTGGCATCTGCTTCTCAGAAGTCCAGGCCAACATGGAGGGACTTTGGCTGACCATGTTTGCAGATGACTGTAAGCTGAGAGCCATTATTAACTCCCTAAGTGATGCAGATATCCTACAGAAAGGCCTCACTGAGACCAATGACTGGTGTTGAAACCATGGCCTTAAGCTTAATGCCAAAAGATGCGGTGTCATCCCCTTTGGGAAAAACTCAGTTTCCACTAATTACCACATCAATGGGAGCCCGCTGAACACTGAAGGCATTATAAGAGATCTGGAGACACAGGTTGACAGCAGCCTCTCCTTCAACCACCACATTGCCACTGTGATCAGAAAGTCCTTCTATGTGGCACATCTCATTACCAAGGGTTTTGCATCCAGGAAGAAAGAGATCATCTCTCTCTACTCTTCCCTTATTAGACCAATCATTGAGTATAATTCTCCATTTGACATGTACCACACTAGACACCTGCAACAGCTGGAGAGGCCACAAAAGTACCTCACAAAGAGGATCCTAGGCCTTAAACAGATGTCCTACATGGACATACTCAAAAATCTCCAGCTATTCTCTGTCTCATATCGTCTACTAAGAGGCGATCTCTGCTTGACATATAAAGCCATGTCTGATGCAGATCTGTTAGAAATGCTACATCTAAAGAAATCCCAATCCCTCCACACCACATGCTCTAGAGACCTCGACCTCATTACAACAATCAACAGAACATGCTGGAGGGACAGGTTCATAACCCAAAGACTGCCCATGCTCTGGAATAGACTTCCCATACATGTGAAGCAGAGCACCTCACTGACCCACTTCAAGAGAAATCTTGATGAGTGGATGGAAATAGAAAGTTCACCCTGGGGATCACTTCAGTGGCTCTACTTGATAGAGGCACTGGGAACTAACATCAGGCGGCATGATGCCAGGGCACTTCTATGGGCTAGGCTTGTGAGGGCACCAGGGCCATTAGCCTTGTACACACCTATGAACCTGTGAACCTATAAGATAATAGAGTCAAATAATTCTATTAATGCATTGTATGTCACATATGAAGGTACTAATCTTATCTCTTTTTTCCTCTCACCCCTAACCTTATCTTTCTTTTTTTATTTTATTTTATTTTTGTATTTTTTTTATGTGTCATCAAAATGTGTCCTTGTCATTCATGTGCACCACATCAGTAAATCCTTCACAGCACAGCGGGGAAAGCCTGCCCCACAGGATCTTCTTGCCCCCCCCTTCACCGGTCCAATAACATTGCCCTGCACATCTTGGAGCCAACCTGGCAGCATCTTCTCTGCTGCCCTGGAACTACCTGTCCCCTCAGGCAGTCCTGCCCCAGAGGTTGGTCCAGGGGTACCCTCTGGGTGCAGTAGCAGAGGTGGTGATTTTATCACCCACACCAAGATGCCATGGAAGGGTTGTGCACCACACTGTTGGTGCATGCCTACGCCTGATGGAGAGGCTGCTGTCCCTCATTTTGCATAGTAGTAGGAGGAGAAGGAGACATCAAGAACTCCAGCCAGTGGTGGAATGAGGTGACAGTGATGACAGTCCAGTGGGTGAGAACTCAATGCTCACTGTCACCCAGCTTGATGACCATGTGTTCTGTATGTCTCCACCCTCACTCTGATCATGGTGTCTCCCAACCTTTGATGTCCATCACTGTCCTTGTTTCTTGTCTTGTTTGTCTTGTCTGTCTTCAACTGCTTCCTCACCTACCCAAATTACCTGACCCAGATGTACCTACATCCCTTCCCCAACATTCTTCTCTCTCACTCTCAAAAAAAAATGGGCACCTGTCCCGCAAAAAAAATGTCCCATACATAGCTCTCCATTTTACACACATGTCTTCTTGACACACTTGATTCAGTAAAATGGAATATACAGCATGATTGTGTTGTGGTCACCCCTCTCTCTGGAGGTGATAGTCCAAATTCAGTTAATATTTTGCACATATGTTTACTTTACACTGTTAAAGAAATGTATAGCTATGTTTTTCCTACCTCCCTCCTGCACATTCCTGCCCTGCTTTCCCTTTGTTCTTCCCCTTGCTTGCTCCACATTTCACCACTGTCCTATCTACCACATTTCATTTCTTTAATGCATTATTGCACAAAGGTGGTCATCGCACACCAACATGCAGCAACTATAATGCAAAAGTAGTTAAAAGTATTAGATACAACTGTGTTCGGTCCCAGTACCGTCTGGACCCAAAAAGGAATGTATCACTGCATTAACATGTGCTGCCACATAGTCAGTTAAGTAGCAGGTGTAATTCAGAGACTCAGTACTAGCTGTCAGACTTTAACAATGGTGCTCATGTTTGTGCACTGATTAGCTATGTGCAAACGTGTATCTCGCATGCATATGCACTTTGCTAACCGTCTCGAAAACCAGCTGCTCACTGTACTATGGAAATGTATATTTTATGCTGTATTACTGCTTACTGTCCATTTCCTGTCTATGCCATGAAATTACATATGGAAACATTACAAGCTGATGGCCCTATGTAACAATACGTCACATATTTACAATACATCCATATGTTGGCACCCTGCAAGCATTGTAACCCTGGGGTCTCAGTATTTTTTCTACACATATATCAACCACACTACAAAATGTAATATCAACTGTTGTGTGCTATACAATGCACATCAATCTGGTAACATGCAGAACTACAACTATTGGCCCATAGCCTAAAAAGCCTTATCTGCAAAGCTAGTGAAGGGAACAGCGTGGACCGTCTCCACAGGGACATAGGTGACCTACAACACAATTGACCCTACCCATTTTGCTTTTGTCAAGGGTAGATCTTGCTTATTGACCCTTGTGTACTTCTTGGATAGTGACCGCAAAGACCTGGATGAGGGATAACAGGACAGACTGCCTATGTGGAGTTATCCAATGCCTTTGACACTATTTCCCACTCATGTCTCATAGTGAAGATCTCCCATCTGGTAATTAGGCCAAGCCAAGTGGCTCAAAGACAGAACACACATTCTCATAGTTGTGGACTGCACCACCACCACTAGCCCACTCACCAGTGGAATACTACAATGATCTGTGCTAGGCCCTCAACTGTTTGGAAACTACTTCCCTGAAGTGCAGGCAATGGTAGATGGCCTATGGTTTACCAAGTTTGTAGATGACTGTTAACTGAACACAGTAATATGGAGTCCCCCCAATGATAGTAACATATTACAGAAGAGGCTGACACAAACTAATGATTTGTGCCAAACTCATGGACTGAACCTTAAAGCATACAATGACTCATTGTCCCCTTTGTCAGTGAAGTACCCCTGCTAATTATGATATACATAGCACCCCCAGAAGCTCAAATACAGTGTTGTGAGACTTGGGAACACATGTTGATAGCAATATACACTCTCATCCTTTTGTGCCTATAGTGGTGACACACACACACAATCTGCAGTGCACACATCATACATATAGACATCACATTCAAGACCAGGGTGGTCATATCTTTGCTGTACTGTAGCCTTATCAGACCAATAATGGAGTACAGTGTTCCAATCTGTCTGTACCTTACCAGAGACCTGCAGCAATTGGAGAAAACACAGGGTTGTGCCTGGGACACTCCCAGGCATTCAAACATGACATATATGGAAAGACTGACATACCTGCCACTGTACTCAGTATCATGCAGGCTTCTGAGAGGAGACCTATGCCTGCCCTGCAGAGCAGTGTCAGACCCTATCCTTCTGGAAATGATGGACCTCTGCAATTCAAATGGGATAAGAATAATGTGGCCCAGGGTTCTCAACCTAACTTGTGACATAACTTGTGACATAAACAGAACATACTAGGGAGACAGATATATCCCACAAGATTCACACTACCTCTATAATAGGCGTCCACTGCATGTGAAGCAGTGCTGTTCAATGATCCTGTTCAAGCAAAGCCTTGACTACTGGTTGGGTGATTGTTAAGGCACCTCTAGGTGGCACCTAGGTCCTTCTTGGACAGGGCTATTTGGTGCTGCTCACAAACTCACTCTTCTAAAAATGACCAACCAACTATGCTCAATAAGGGTATTTATGTTTTTACACAGCTAGACTTCTAAACACCCTAGAGCTATTAGGCTAGTAGCCTCATATGAATGTATGAAGCTATGTGCATATGCAGACTTCCCAACCTGTTGTTCCCCACATGGCCTGCTGGTGACATCTACTATAAGTTCACCTGCACTCTTGTATAAATCAGACTTGTGTAATGTACTGTGTTCTGTAATCTGTGTAGTTAGGTAGGGGTTCTGTTCTCAATGCCGTGTGTGTGTGTGTGTGTGTGTGTGTGTGTGTGTGTGTGTGTGTGTGTCTGTATGGCTAGACAGGAGAGCAGAAGTGTGTGTCCTACAGTTACTGCTCCAATGCCATAGATTGCCAAAATTTTGATACTTGCACATGCATACATATCCATTTCATGCAGGCCTCCCAACCTCTTGTCTCCCACATGGCCTGATGATGTCATCTACTATAAGTTCACATTCACTTCTGTATAAATCAGACTTGTGCTGTGGTACTTGTGTAAAGTACTGTGTTCTGTGGTATGTGTACTTAGGAGTTCTATTCTGACTGCAGTCAACTGTGTGTGTGTGTGTGTGTGTGTGTGTGTGTGTGTGTGTGTGTCAGCTCATGCTTGACATTACAGAATGCATTTTACACCAAACACACACTGCCGATGTCATCAGCTATAAAGTGTTGTCTGACACACTCCAAGTTGGACTTCAGCTGTGGCGCTGGCATAGAGTACTGGGTTCTGTAGTCTGTGTAATTAGACACTATAGGTAGGAGTTCTTTTCTCACTGTAGTCAACTGTGTGTGTGTGTGTGAGCTGTTGCTTGACATTACATTGAGCATTTTACATCAGCATGTGGGACACTGTTATCTTCTCCTCAACACACACTGCTGATGTCATCAGCTATAAAGTGTTGTCTAAGACACTCCAAGCTGGACTTCAGCTGTGGTGCTTGCATAACGTACTGGGTTCTGTAGTGTGTATAATTAAATAGTTAGGGGTTCTATTCTCATTGCAGTCAAGTGTGTGTGTGTGTGTGTGTGTGTGTGTGTATGAGTGTGTGAGAGAGAGCTGTTGCTTGACATTACAGAGAGCATTTTACACCAGCATGTGAGACACTGTTATATTCTCTTCAATAGACACTGCCAGTGTTATCAGCTATATCACATTTTTGGATATGCAGGGTCAGAGATTGGCCTGGAGGACAGGCAGAAGTCACTTCATCCTATACAATAAAGATTACAGTGACATGGCTTTTAGTCTATCCACATACATCATGGCATGGTTTGTAGGCCCTGTGTTATCTTGCTGAGAAAGCCCTGTGGTCTCTCCAGCTGCTACATGTATCTCCATTAGTGTTGTAATGAGGTTTGACTACAGTGCTGTCAAACAATCCTAAGATCTCAATATGATTGCATGACTTATGATGTGCACAACATAAGCTTTCAATGGCAGTGTGGATACTTGGTGGTCAAAGTTCAGATTGCTGTCTACATGTGTTCCCAGTGCTTGAATCACTGAGTTTCTGCATAGCAGGACTGTTGTCAATACTGGGATTAACATGTAATTCCACTTTTCAGATGGACAACATTACAAACACATGTTTCTGCATTTATTTGTATATCATGTGCCTTTGTCACCATTCAGTTGTGTGTGTTAATTCTTCCTGTGCTATGTTATCACTGTTGGTGGACTCAATGATTTCATGCAATATGCAAGAATCATCAAACCTGTTAAGCCAAAGGCCATATACTTTAGCCTGAACTGTTGAGAAATGCAGTTCAAACAGTGAAGGGTGAAGCACAGATCCCTGGGGTTTGCCAGTGGTGACAGATTCACCAACTTTCACATGATGTGTTCTATCAGTGAGCCAATTGGTTACCCATCAGCTGACATAAGGCTTAATCCCCAGCTTGGAGGTTTTATCAATGATACTTGTGTGGGAGATTTTGTGTCAAAACCCTAGGCCAGATCACAATAGGCAGTATGCACTGTCTCACTTTCATCCAGGCCTCTCACACAGAATCAGTGGGCTGTGACAGCATCACAGATCACCTATGGCATGACTCAGCACATATACCTTCCTGATATGGTTGAATACAACACACCCTCCACATAGCCTTTGTTCCCATACAAGGGTGTACATCAACATGCATCCACCCTTGTTGGGGGGACAGCACCTGATGCTTGCATGCATAGAAACACCCTGACTTTCCTCGACTGTGAAGTAGACCAGCATGTCATCATGGACCTCTTCTACATGTACACTAGTAATATTCCAGGTGTGTGCAACAGACCTGTGTGAGTTGTTAATGCTACGTCATGTCTGTTACTTCTGATTAATGTCCTCAAAGAGGTCATTGAAGGCATGCATGATGACAACAGTATCATCTTGTGAAAATTGAACAGGTCAAGGGATTTGACACAAATCTACACTGAGGTATTCAATCAGCACTGTCATATGTGGCCATTAACAGCTATATCACCAAATTGGTAGACCAGTGTAGGACATACGTGGCATCTCACTATATTGAGATATGTGACATGACATATATCTCATGTCCAGTGATCAGGTCTGTACATCAGGCGTGTCTGCTAGGCCCTTTCCTGCCCATTAGTTAAGTGATGGACATCACAGATGACACACACATGCTGTGTCCAAACAGCTGCCTGAAGGACTACAGATTGTGGGTAATCATTGTCTACAAATGTGATATTAGTATAATACAGACAGTATCAACACATACCAAAAACTGCTGCCACAGCCATGACAACACCTGCATTGACAAGAAACATGAAGGGATTTGTTGAATCAGGAAACAGACACACCAAGTATAATATGGACATTACACCCCGTAATCAGACCAATAGCTATTTGACCTGTGTCCTGGGGTAGAGGGTAAGTGGTACATCTACCAGCATGTGCTCACAGTGCTGACCACTCCCTTGAATGTAACACAAGTACTGTGTATGTAAAGGATATGCACATCACAGACCATAATACCTTCATGGTTTCCAGACTTCATCACATCAATAACTGTGTACAATGCACCCTTCTTCATGTACCTCCCTACACATTTTTTAGTGATGTGTAACTGAAGTGTACCACCTTTGTCGCAGTGCGCTGTCACACAGCTTATTGGCCATACCTAGGTATTTTTTTGTGGATATACATGACTGTCTGATGGTGTGCAACACCAATCAAGTTGTTACACCAGATGTATGTGTGCTTTCTGTTCTGCTTATGCAAACACTATATCTATCTATATATATATATATATATATATATATATATATATATATATATATGAGTTTGACAACATTAATGGCACGTATCTCTTTTGTGACAGTGTGGATTTTGCCATATATATGCCATTCACACAAAGCAGCTAGCCTGCATTGCCCATACTGTCACATACAGGTATAGCAGTGTCCCTCTTAACACCTCCTGCAGATATCACAGTGCCAGGACAGTGTGCATGGTTACCCTCAAAGAGTGTGGATGTATCATAATAGTTGTTTAAGTGTGTGTGTGTGTGTGTGTGTGTGTGTGTGTGTGTGTGTGTGTGTGTGTGTGTGTGTGCGTGCAGGCTCATCTCTTATCATTCCACATCTCAAATGTTATGTCAGAGACATGGGATTAGTGGTGGTATTATTCTGATATTGTCCATGATTGTGGTTGGTTCTTGTAATGTTTTCCATGATCCTTTACCTGTGGCCACCTTGCTGGAGACCTCTGCTGAGAGTACACTCATATTCAGGCATATCAGTTTGCACAGCTGCACAATATGCACCCTACCCCAATTGTTTGTCAGAGCCCTGATAGATGTCCTTTGCATTATTCATGTAAGGATGTAAGCATCCCCCCCATTGTTATGTCACTTTGTGTGATAGACAACACATTTTTACTGTACAGTCCATCCTGTACCATACA
Source organism: Protopterus annectens (assembly GCF_019279795.1). NCBI lineage: Eukaryota > Metazoa > Chordata > Ceratodontiformes > Protopteridae > Protopterus > Protopterus annectens. Next base: position 625,692,306 of record NC_056743.1, on the reverse strand, counting down.
GATATGTGCTTAGCGCTGCTGCTACAACCATCTTCCATTGACATGCCCTCCTCTGCTGTACATGAGGGAGTTTCACCTGTCCTCTTTCCCTGTGTTCATTCCTACAGTTCATCTATGTTTCCCTATTCAGTACACATACACTTCCCCTGAGTGATCATTTTACATGGCAGTCCCATGTCCTGTTATAGATCATTAACACAGCTTTAGTACAGCATGCCAGGAATGGGATATCACAATACTCTGCCCTGTAGGTACACTGTCCTGTACTGAGTTTGGACCATATACTTTACATTCATACCTCTCACCTGTCCAGATATTCCCAGGATGTCCAGATGTTTACCTTATCAAATTTGTGGCTTTCTGCCATATCAATGGGATGATCTCTGTACTGATGTGAGTCAGTATTACATACATTTGCATACCTCTCAACTGTCCTGATTTGTGCAGAATGTCAATATTTTGTCTCATATTTGGGATATTTTCCTCATAACATTTTTGTTTTCTGCGAAATCATTGGCATGTCATTGCAGAGTGAAGTCAGAAACTGATGATTGACATTTGAGTTTCAAACTTCATGCTTTTCAGACAGTTCATGCTAATGTGCATCCTATTTATTCTATCAACTGTCTAAGTTTGGAAGTGCGGTATTAAATATCTGTCCATATTTTTGGGTCTTTGTCCCCCATTATGTATGTATGCCTTTGTCCACATATCTTGCTCAAAGAGGATGACAGATATGTTTGCGTTTCATTCTACCATGTATGTGCGACATCTATGGCAGATATGTCCCTATTTCTGGTTAAATGTCCTTGCATTATGTTGGCCTTTGTGGAGATATGTTGCACTAACATATTGACAGCAATCTGTGAAGCCCTGTGGTCATTTTGGCATTCTGCACAATTCTGCGGACCATAGGTTCTCTGCTTTCAGTAGAATTGTATCCGCTTTCGCTTACATAGTTTCCTGGCCGGTAGCACTGTTGCCAGCCACAAAACCTAACTTAGGTGTGTTTCATGTCATTAATATGCATTGCATGCTGCTGCTTGCTGCGCACCGTCGCTCTAACATGTAAACTCTGTGTAGGCTCTGTGCGAAGCCTACAAAATGTGTATTGAATCCTGGGGTATGTGAGTTCAGCAGTACTAATGTAGTAATGTAGTGATGAATACAAATAGTCTATGTGAGTTCAGCAGTATTAAGGTAGTAATGAATGAAAATACTAATACAAATCATCTTTGTGAGTTCAGCAGTACTAACATAGTAATAAATGTGAATACCAGTACAACTAGTCTTTGTGAGTTCTGCAGTACTCATAAAGTAATGAATGTGAGTATCAGTACAAATTTTCTATGCGAGTTCAGCAGTACTAATGTAGCAATGAAGTGGATATCAGTAATGTACAAGCAGAGATATTCCTGGACCTTGTCAATACAAATGTCCTGGAACAGTTAGTCATAGTAACCACTAGGGGAAATAACATCTTGGATCTTGTCCTTACTAATATGGGAGTATCTTGCACCACCCCTTGTGTATTTTCATCCCTTGTGAGGTCGGACCATAAAGCAGTCTCTTTTGAAATAAAACTGAAATCAGAGAGACCTTCCACCAAAGGTATCTTTAGAAATTTCTTTAAGACAGACCACCTGCTCTTAAGTGATACATTGGCAAGCTTGAAATCTCTACCAAACCCAGTTATGTCCTCCGAATATACAGAAATGTACACCACCACACCATACTAGCATGTAAACAGCTGCACAGATGCAGTTGTACCCCATAGGAACAAGTACAGGGCAAACCCCAGAAACAAACTCACATGGTGGAACCATAATATCAACAAATGTTATAATAAAAGGAAAATAATTTTGACCAAAAGTAAGGAAAGTGAGTTCCAGAATGTTACGGTCCTTGTCACTGAAATAAACAAATAACTCAAGAGCTTAATAAAATCCAACAAAGCAAAGTTTGAGGCTAAATTAGCTACCCAAGCCAAAGACCAATCACAAGGCATTTTTTATATTTATAATCTCAAAAGCACAATGCAGCAATGCACTGAGCTGATTGTGAATGATGTTATCTACACTGAGGCTGAAGATATAGCTAACCTACTGTCCAATAAATGTAGCTCTAACTTTACCACTTTCTCCCCTCCATCCCTCAAGATAAACAAGAAACTGGCTCACCTTCAGCTATCACACAAAAATAAGTCTTAAAAGTGCCATCAATAGCTAAAAATATTGCATCAATGGGTCCTGACAATATCCCTGGATGCATCTTAAATAGCATGAAGCATGATTTAGCCACACCCCTAACAACACTGTTCAGTCTTAGCCTCCAGACAGGTTTTTTACCAAGTGAATGGAGAACTGCTATAGCCATTCCCTGCATAAGGGAGGACCTTCTACAGACCCAGAAAATTAGAGACCCATAAGCCTGACCAGCCTCATATGTAAAGCCATGAAAGGACTTATCATGGACTTAATCAATAAGGACATAGGGAACCTCTAAACACCAGACCTGTCTCAGTATAGATTCATCAAGGGCAAGTCATGCTTACTCAACCTGGTGGATTTTTTTGAAAAGCTCACCAAAGCAATGGATGAAGGCAGAATGGTACACACCACATACCTTGACCTGGCCACAGCGTTTGATACAATTCCCCACTCAGGCATAGTAGAAAAGCTTGGAATAAACCCCTATGTTAACAGTAGGATTACCAAACTGGCTCACAGATAGGATTTAGATAAACAAAATAGGGGAAGTTACTTCCACAAAGAGATAAGTCACTAATGGAGTCCCCTTGGGTTCTATGTTGGGACGTCTCCTGTTTGGCATCTACTTTTTTGAAGTAAAAGCCAATACCAAAGGGCTCTGGTTGACTAAATTTGTAGATGACTGCAATCTAGGAGCAGTCATTGAATCTCCAAATGACTTAACCATGCTGCAAGAAGGGTTGTCTCAAATAAATAACTGGTGACAAAATCATGGTCTGAAAATAAATAAAAAAAAATTGCATTATTGTATCCACTGGGAAGTCATTTAACTCAGGGAACTACCACATTGACAATACGTCCCTAACAGTTGACCCAGTTATTTGGGATTTAGGAACTGATGTGGACAGTGACCTGACTTTTGACAAACGTGTCTATTGTTGAAAGAAAGACTTTCTATATTGCACAGCTAATAAACAAAGGGACTGTGTCTAGATCTAGGGATGTCATCATTCCTTTTTCCTCATTAGGCCAATTATTGAATATAATGCCCCTTTGGCATTTATTTGTCCAGACACATCTAACAACTAGAAAGCCCTGTCATGATACTTGGTATCCTACATACTAAGAGGTGACTTGTGTCTGGCATACAAGGCATCCTCTGACACATTACTGATGGATTTACTGCATACCAGCAAGTCATATGGCAACAGAAATACTTGGCCCAGGGATATAAACCTCTTCTGCAACATCAGCAGAATGGTTTGGAGGGAAAGGTATATTTTGCAGAGGGTACCATTGCTATGGAACATACTCCCTATCTACATAAAACAAAGTTTATCCCTATCCATTTTCAAGTGCAACTTAGATCTATGGATGGGAAACAAAAAATTTACCCCAGGACTGACTCTGTACTACTAATTATGTTATTTATTTATTTAACATTTGTTTACCAGGAAAGTCCGACTGGACACAGGTCCTTTTTCAGCAGAGGCCCGGGGAGAAAAGCTCCATGAGTAACAGTAAATTTTCATGCACACATTACAATAATCAATAAAGTATAAAGTAAACAAAATGTAGTATACATAAGAACATACAAATTTGTTACATCTTGACAACAAAACCTAGCCTTTGAACATAGATAGTACTATTTGTAGGTATGACTTATGTCAAGATATAAGGTTAAGACAGGTCGGTAGGAACAAAGGATTAAACACCGGGGGAGAAGTTGATATGTTTTGGGTATACTGTGATGTATCAGAGCACTCATGAGGGGTTAGTACAGGAACATAGCCACTTATTTTTAGATAAGCTTTAAGTGATGGCTTAAAGTGGTTAGTGGATGAGATTGAGAGAATGGATTTAGGAAAGGAGTTCCATATACAAGATATATAGTTGGAAAATAAAGATTCGCCTGCAGTGTTGTTGGCCTTAGAGACGGTGAGTAAGTTCTTATTGTTAGAGCGAAGTGGTCTACTGAAACTGTAAGGAAGGATGAGATTTTGTAGTGCAGGGGACTAATGGACAGATGCAGCTCCTAAATGCTTTATCCCATGCATGGGTGCCCTCAAATTATATACAATATGAACTTAGTTATTCTCATTAATTATCAACCATGGGATGAGTAAGATCAATCTGTAACCAAATAAGATACTTTATTTCATATACAAAAAGGTTAAGTGGCTACGTTTAAAATGGTTCTTCAAGGGCAGCTAGCCCAGTACTTACCTATGAAATTATGAACCAATCAGTACAATTAGTAATTGGGATTACTGATGTAGCAGTGAATGTAAATATCAATACAAATTTTCTCTGTGAGTTCAGCTGTACTAAGGTAGGAATGAATGTAAATATCAGTACAACGGGTTTATAACACGTCGTTGAAAGAACACGTGTTCGAATGATGTGATATTGAACCAGGAAGTTCGAAATGCAAGAATTTTGAACACACAGAACAGCAATTTTTTTTCCCAGGGAAAAAAATCGCTGTTCTGGTACAAAAATAAAAAAAAACGTACACTTCAAACTTTTCACCCCATTACTTAAATATACCAACTCTGAGATCGCACCACAGTGGAGGAAATAGCAAAGCTGCAGAAACAGCCCACCAATTTCTTTCCCTGGGGAAAAAAAATTGGTGTTCTGCGGCTTCGCTATTTTCACATTTCGAACTTCCCGGTTCGATGTTACGACGTTCACACACCTGTGCATTCGAACTCCTGATATAGATCCCGGTACAACTAGTCTGTCCAAGTTCAATAGTACTAACATAGTAATGAATGTGAATATCAGTACAACTAGTCTGTGCAAATTCAGTAGTACTAACATAGTAATGAATGTGAATATCAGTACAACTAGCCTGTGCAAATTCAGTAGTACTAACATAGTAATGAATGTGAATATCAGTACAACTAGTGTCTGCAAGTTCAGTAGTACTAACATAGTAATGAATGTGAATATCTGTACAACTAATCTATGTGAGCTCAGCAGTACTAATGTAGTAATGAATGTGCATATTAGTACTACTAGTCTTTGTGAGTTCAGTGGTACAAACACATAATTAATGTAAATATTAGTACAAATAGTGTATGTGAGTTCAGCAGTACTAATGTAATAATGAATGTGAATATCAGTACAACTTGTCTGTGTGAGTTCAGCAGTACTAATGTAGTAATGAATGTGAATATTAATGCTATTATAATGTGCAACTTTTGCAATACTAACAAATAATAATGTAAATATCATTATAACATTCTATGTGAGTTCAGCAGTACTAACATAGTAATGAATGTAAATATCAGTATAACTATTCATTGTGAGCTCAGCTGTACTAATGTAGTAATGAATGTGAACATCAGTACAAGTAGTCTGTGTGAGCAGTACTAACGTCTTAATGAATCTGAATATCAGCACAACTAGTCCGAGTGTGTTCAGCAGTACTAATGTACAAATGAATGTGAATATCAGTAGAACTAGTCTTTTCAAGTCCTGTAGTATTAATACGTAATGAATGTAAATATCCATACAAATATTCTGTGTGAGTTCAGCAGTAATAATGTAGTAAGGAATATGAATATTAGTGCTATTATAATGTGCAAGTTTTGCAATACTAACAAATAATGTAAATATCATTATAACATTCTGTGTGAGTTCAACAGTACTAATGTAGTAATGATTGTGAATATCAGTACATATAGTCTGTGCAAGTTTAGCAGTACTAATGTAGTAATGAATGTGAATATCAGTACAAATAGTCTCTGTGAGTTCATCAGTACTAATGTAGTAATGAATGTGAATATTAGTACTACTAGTCTGAGAGTTCAGAAGTAGTAACTTAGTAATGAATGTGAATATTAGTACAACTAATCTGTGTGAGTTCAGTAGTACTAATGAAGTACTGAAAGTGACTATCAGTACAAATAGTCTCTGTGAGTTCAGCAATACTAATGTAGTAATGAATGTGAATATTAGTACTACTAGTCTGAGAGTTCAGGAGTACTAATTTAGTAATGAATGTGAATATCAGTACAACTTGTCTGTGTGAGTTCAGCAGTACTAATGTAGTAATGAATGTGAATATTAGTGCTATTATAATGTGCAAGTCTTGCAATACTAACAAATAATGTAAATATCATTATAACAGTCTGTGTGAATTCAATAGTACTAATGTAGTAATGATTGTGAATATCAGTACATATAGTCTGTGCAAGTTCAGCAGTAATAATGTAGTAATGAATGTGAATGTCACTACAACCAGTCTGTGTGAGTTCAGCAGTACTAACAAAGCAATGACTGTGAATATCAGTCCAATGTGTGTGAGTTCAGTAATACTTTTAAAGTAATGAATGTGAATAGCGGTACAACTAGTCTGTATGACTTCAGCAGTACTAACTTAATAATGAATGTGAATATTATTACAGCTAGTTCATATGAGTTCAGCAGTAATAACATGGTAATGAACATGAATGTAAACTCAACTAATCTGTGGAGTACAGCATTCCTTATTTAGCAATGAATGTGAATATCAGTATGACTAGTCTGTGTGCGTTCGGAGTACACATGAAATACTGAATATGAATATCAGTTCAAATAATCTCTGTACTAACATGGCAATGAATGTCATTCTGAGTTTACATGAGTTCAGCAACACAAACATACACTACATGAGTAGCAAAATACAGTGGCAGTCATCACTGTAATGAGGGAAGCATTCTTTTCACCCAGTATTCATGAAGCATGGAGTGGATATGGGTTTGAAGGGGTACAGTCCCTTTCTAGGACTCTGCCCCTGGCATAAACAAGTTTTCAGTTTTGCTTGTTAATCATTATTTTCTGTTTATGGTGGTTGTGGATATCTTTTCATTACCAATACTTAAACCAACATCTTTTTCTTCAGAGTTGATTTTTGTTGATATTCCTTATTAGCGTAACTAGGGTGGGGTGAGAGGGGCAACTGCCCCAGTTGCAAAGTGTTGGGGGGAGCAATCAGCCAATTCTTTAATGTGGTAACAGATTTTAAAAGTTGATATTGCATCTGTGGCCAAACCAGAGTGCTAAATAAAAAATATATATATATTTTTAACTAAAACTTGAGTGTTGTAGTGCTGCATGCAGGCAGGGTATAAACTATAGCAACTGTTTACTACAGTTTAAACAGAATATTTTTTAAACTAAAATGTGAGCATCATAGCGCTCCTTGCAGGCAGAGCATAAAGTGTAGCAAGTGTTTGCTACATTTGTAACAAACATTTTGCTGCAGTTTAAAAGAAGAAGAATTTTAATAAAATACGTTAAAGGAGGGTTTGAGGGTGGGTCACAGAAACAGGACCTGAAGGCTGGTGCAGGAGAAAGAGGAGCATGTCATACAGCTGGCCAACTGGTTTGTGTGCCAGTAGAAGGCACATCTTAGGATCATAGGATCATAGGAGGTTACTAGGCTATTGGCCCTGAGGCCCTTATAAGCCTGTCTAAGAGTTTAACCCATGTTTAAACAAATCAGCACCCAATTTCCCTGTCCAGCAGGGACATGGGTGGAATCCCAGGAGTATATTTTTGGTTTCCCATCCAGTTATCCAGGTTGCACTTAAAAAGGGGTAAAGCGGTACTCTGCTTGATGTGGAGAGGGAGTCTATTCCATCGATAAGTGAGTCTCTGGGACACAAATCTGTCCTGCCAACAAGTCCTGTTTATGTCACAGGCAAGGTTGAGGCCATGTGTGTGGGTTACTCGAGTGAAGCTTGACTTGTGGGTATGCAGCAGTCCCATCAATGTGAGGTCCATGATCGTCTTGTATGCCAGACAGAGGTCACCTCTGAGGAGTCTGTATAAAATTGAGTAGAGGGATAGGACTTTTAGACTATCTGTTTATGGTAGGTGTTTGAGGTCCTGGATTCTCCTGGTGAGGAACCTCTGTGGTCTCCAGCTGCTGCATGTACTTTGTGAGGTACATACCGAAAGGTGTGCTGTACTCAATAATGGGCCTTATAAGGGAAGAATACAGGGATGCTATGACCTCCTTGTTCCTGAATGAGATACCCTTACTTATGAGGTGGGCCATGTAGAAGGCTTTGTGTACCATGGAAACAACATGATGGTCAAAAGTCAGGTTGCTATCAACCTGGGTGCACAAATCCCTCACGACTGATTGAGTGCTTAGGACGTTGTTATTAATTAATTTGTGGGGACGTCACTCTCCCCAAAGGGGATGATGATGCATTTTTTGGTATTTAGCTGTTTCTGGCACCAGTCATTTGTCTGATTGAGACCCTCTTGGAGGATGTCCACATCACTAGGGGAATTGATGACAGCACCCAACTGCAGTCATCTGCAAACTTGGTCAGCCATAGCCCACTGGTTTTGGCTTGCACCTCAGAAAAGTATATCCCAAATAACAGAGGCCCCAAGACCGAATCCTGGGGCACGCCACTTATTACGGGTCAACTGCTTGAGGCGGTTTCCCCTATTTTGACTACATGGGTTCTATCAGTGAGCCAGTTTGCTACCCATCTGGTAACATATGGATTGATGCCTAGTTGAGAGAATTTATCTATTATGCCCAAATGGGGAATAGTATCGATGGCTTTGGCCAAGGCAAGGTAGGTGGTGTGTACAGTCTTCCCCTCATCCATGGCTTTGGTGACTGTCTCAAAGAAGTCGACCAAATTTAGCAGACATGACCTCCCCTTGATGAAGCCAAACTGTGTGGGATCAAGTGTTTGGAGGTTGCCAATGTCCTTGTTAATGTGGACCATGATAATCCTTTCCATGGCCTTGCAGATCAGGCTAGTTAGGCTGATGGGTCTATAATTTCCCAGATCGGTGGACGCTCCACCTTTGTGTAAAGGAATGACAGTGGCTGTCCACCACTTAGTTGGGATGAAGCCGGTACTCAGGCTTTGGTTGAATAGGGTGCCTAATGGTGCTGCAAGTTCCTGCCTGAGTTCACGTAGGATGCAGCCTGGGATGTTATCGGGTCCCATGGAGGCTGTATTTTTTGCCTTTGAGAGAGCAGTGATGACCTGTTCCCTAGATGTAAGGGAAGGGGTCAGGTACTGGGGATTTCCTGATTTATTGATGGGGGGACAGAGGGTCTGTTTTTTTTTTAACTCCTCACTTGAAGAGCTGAGAGGGTGGGTTGCTGGTTCATAGTACTGACTCAAGGCGCTGGTTGAACCAGTTATGTTTCTGATGTTCCTTCACCTTCTTTGTCATTAAGATTATTGGACTGGATGCCTTACACTTGCTGTAGACTTATACCCATGGAGCTGTATCACATTATCTTGAATTTATTTAAAGAAATACAAAGAAAATAGCCCAGTGTCTGTGCTACCATTGGTCTTTGGATCTAGAATAAGACTCACGCCAGTTTATTGAGTGTCCAACCAAAAATACATAATAAGGATTTCTGAATGTCTTCACAAAAAGATCAGTAACGCCTCAGACTGATATCAGATCCCATTCCCTCCTTTTCTCTTTGCTGTCTGTACATTCATTTTGCTTAGTCTTTCCTCCTATTCCATTTCCTTTATCATTTGTCTACATATCTGTCTTTTGTGCATACCCTTTCTTCACCCCAGAACTCATCATAATGTTTTGTATAAGGCCTCATCAGTTATTTGTATGAACAGTGGATTATATCTGTATTTCTGGAATCCACATTCCTGGTAATACAGTGCAACATTCATTCACCCTTTTCTACTGATATTTTGTATTGGTGATTATAATGCCCCCGATTTTTTTTATCTACAAGACCATTAAAAAATGACTCTGCATTAAAGTTATCATTATTTTTATTAGTTTTAGAAATAAACTGGTTAAACTAAGCTATATGTTTCGCTAATAAGAAGAAGATGTTTGTATATATCTGAATGAACATATTTCATTTTATCAACACATGAATATACTGATTTTAAATCAGGTAATATCCTATTAGTCATACAAATGTCTTTTATTTTCCCTTGGATGTAGTAGGTATTTTCACTGGGTAACATACCTGGCATTGATCTTGCTTTTATTAAATTTCACTTTACAGCATTAGGCTGAACATTTTTTGTCAACTGCTGCAAAGTATTTGAATACTGGCAGGCTGAAGTGTTTTGTCACTGTAAGTGAATGGATGCGCTTGCCTGTTTGTGTACAGGGGCAGCTTTTGCTGAGATTAGCAGTTAGTGTGGTAAGGTAATTTCTCATTTCCCCACTGTTGTGCAGTTTTGGCATTGATATAAGTAGCAGGTGGTGTGAAAGTGCAAAAAACCCTGTTTTTTGAGCATGGTTTAAGGATTTCACTGGGTTCGATGAAACTCTATAATTTTGAGGTTTTGTGCATTCATAGATTGTTTGATGTAGTCTGCATTGAAAAAAATCATATAGATCCTTTGTACATTAGTTCCCCCAATCTATCAAACTATGAGGTCAAGCATTTCTAATAAAGACGTCCGTTAAGCAGCACCATTACTCCTTTATCTTGGGGGGTTTTAGTTTTCCCAGTTCTGACTGGAAAGGTATATTTAATTATTTATTTACCGGACAAGACAGACAATGCACAAGTCTTACTAGTCAGGAATGAGCCAGGGATAGTTCTTCCAAAGTGATTTGCTAAAACTTGCTCAGGAAATATCTGGCAACAGCGAGGCTCAAATTTTGGTCAGCAGTACAAATTTGAAGAATGCATGAAAATCATTTAGTTCATTAAAGAATATTTCCAATATGATGTGATACTTCACCCCTGTGACTTGTATTGCATGTTTCTTTTAAATTTATTTTTACTTTAAATATTTGAGAACTGGATAAGAAAGCTGCCCTGCATACCCTTCCCAGCTATGATCATTAAGAATAACAAGACCCAGAACACAGAGCAAATGGTACCGCTACCTCTGACACTCACACCACTGCCTCTGCCATATGCTCATGCTCACCTGTGCTCAACTCTTTGGCCAGGTCATGCCAGCTAGCCATTTACTTAAATATACTGCAATGGGGGTCTAGTATTCACTCTCTAAAACAGCCATGGAGGAAATAAAGTGTGATCTTCCTCTTCTTCATGCGCCATGCAGGCAGTATTCAGCAGGTCCTGGCAGAAGATGTTATTCTTTCAAATTTCCTTTACAAATTGTGTAGCTTTCATAAGGAAAAATGGTGTGAATCCTGTCTATAATGTGATTTCTGCAGTGCAGCTCCTCATGAAGTAGTGTGATGCGCATACCTGTGTAGTTCTCTAGCACAAGTTTGTGGCCGTGAGATGTTAGAGGTGGGCACAGACAATTGGTTGTGCCATATGCTATTGGTCTGTTGCAGAAAAGATAGCAATTCATAGACATGCATGCCTAATGACCTAATTTGCCCATAGACTGTACAAATAGGTATAGACTTAAGAGGACTAGCAGCATTATTTGGATTTATAGGCAATATGAAGAAGCACTCGGCCACTTTCCACTACAATTCACATCACAAAAGGTTGGCAACAGGAGTTTGTATTCCTGCATGTTTTTCATGCTCATAGAAGGTGATGGCAACATGGCAGCCTGCAATATCAGGACATTTTGTCACTGCAGGCTTATCACTATTATGCTATCATTACAGCCTGTCTGTTGTGTGTGCATTTGCTCATGGTGGTGAGGGCCACTGTCATATGCCTATACATGTCTCACCTTATTGGCAGTTGTCAAACTGACTCAAACACTTGGCAGCATGGATGTCTGCCCTATACGTACTCATAAGCATTTGCACCTACTGTATGTGTTTCTTTTATCTGTCTTTGCAGCTATTATATCACACACACACAGACACACACACACACACACACACACACACACACACACACACACACACACACACACACACACACACACACACACACACACACACACACACACACACACACACACACTCCACATAAGTTACACCTTGTAGCTGTCTTTACAGTGTATAGCTGTGTGCCATGTGTTCACAAGTGTCAGCATGTGTCTGCATGTCTGGAGGATGAAATGGGTAATAGAAGCTGAACAATTTCAACCTTACTAAAAATGATGTTATGCTACAAGCACAGCATCATTAGAGGAAAGAGGTGGTGGACAGCCTTGTGCTCAGCTGTGGTGGATAGTGGTTCATGCCATAAGTGCTATATAGACACACAATCACACATTACAGCAATGGTGCAAGCATGTTGACAACATACTACACTATTCCAAAGCAAAGGTATGTTTCACAGTAGCCAAGAGTTTGGCCATGGAGAGCACATGGGAGCAAAAGGCTGACAAAACCAAGGGAGTTTTTGGTGCCCCTACAGGGGACATCGATTCTGGGATTATTCTTGGATGAGTGGAAACTGGAATGGGCCCACACCCATGAGTCTTGGTGGATGATATATCAAGTTAATACCTCTTACACTTGATTTATAAACAGCTGCACTTAATGTAAACTCTATGACTGACTACAGATATTGCTGGCTATGTATTGTTCATGGCAAAGCAGGTTTTCACCCATGTCAGGTTGGTGACAGAGGTAAGTTGTGTTTGAATGGCATATTCTGCATGGATGCCTTTAGCATGCATGCCACAGGGGCATGGTTGTGGTACAAGTACCCATTCTCACTCCACTGCATAGCATGGGGCACGGTGAGTGGCTGATGCTGGTACCTGCATCTGAACTAATTATGACAATGGCAAGACACAATGCCTGAGTCAAAGTCTGATGATATAGTTACACTGCCTGCCTCGGTTTTGGATGCGGATGCACCCTCAATGTAGCACCTATTTGACCTCATCCATACCAGAACATGTTGCTGTACAATGTGAGTGCTCACCAGTACTGCTGGGGAATGGGTCATACCACCAGCTGTATCTCCCTCTTGAGCTGCAGCAAACATTTGCACATTGTGTCTGACTGGGGTATACTCACCATTTTTCACCCCCCCCAGGGGTACCTGACACTGTATCCCTTGACATACAGACAGCAGTCAGGATCAGTCAACAAATGCACCATAATATCATCCAGGCACAATTTACTTCAACCAAATCCAGTATGGGCCTCATTGCTGTGTCATGTGATATTTGTGAAGACACTGTAATGATTGATCTCCTGCCGTCTTCAGTTTTACGCAGCACTTCTATGCACACTTCCATGTGACCAGTTGCCAGTGCAGTCATCATTACCCCCACTGATAGCATTATCCAAGGTCAGGGAGACATTTACTTGGGGCCATATTGGGGATCCTATGCTCCATCTCCCCTTGTTGTGGGAGACCATGACTATTGCCCCCCAGTGGCAGGAGACCTCACATTCAGACTTCTTCCCAGTTACAGTCCCACAGTGGCACTCCATCCTTGTTGGGCAGGGGCGCATAAGTACCAGTGCAGCAACATCAGGGTCACATGGTGGCACCCTAAGCACTTCACATCAGGAAATTGTGTATGACAAAGAATACTCTTTGCTTTGAGATGCCTGCATCCTCATCAGGTCAGGGTCACATAGTGAGAACCTGATCCCTTTAGAGGAGTCTGTTGTGTACTCCACCTGCTGCTGTCATTTCGGGTGGTTGTACAGTTGCTGTTTTTTTCTGTTCCACCACAGTCTCATTAGGCAATTGTGTTGATGTGCCTTCCCTGGTGTGTGTGTGTGTGTGTGTGTGTGTGTGTGTGTGTGTGTGTGTGTGTGTGTGTGTGTGTGTGTGTGTGTGCGTGTGTGTGTGCACGTGTGCTCATGTGACTGTGTGTGTGTGCATGCATGTGTATGTATGTATGTATATGTGTGTGTATGTATATGTGTGTGTGTACTGTACAACCATACTAATATCCTGGTAAGAGCTTGACTGTCTGCTTACCACAATATTATAGGTCATGCAGTATGTTAGGAACATTGTACAGGCAGTGGCCTTACCATACTGGATTGTACCCACCAAGAAATGTTGACTCTACAGCAGCAGGATCTGAATGGAAGAAATACATATTTTAAGATGTTGCATATTTATGTGTGAATGGTTTTTATACTGCAGTCATGCAAGTGGATGTACTTAATGGTTTTGTGTGTGTGTGTGTGTGTATATATATATATATATAAATACTTTGTTCCTGTAACCGACAGTAGTTATGATATAAAGGAAGAAACTGATTGTAGTAAACAGGTGCATCATTCATAGATTCATAGGTTCATAGATTAGTACTAAGCTAGCTGCCCTTGCGAGCCATTTTAAGCCTAGCCAATTATCCCTTGTGAGACTCAAACCCTGCACCTTGCATTTGTAAGACAAACACCTTAACCATTAGGCCACCCTCCCAACCCTTTAGATTAGTACTAAGCTAACTGCTCTTGCAAGACATTCTAAACCTGGCCAATTGTCTCTTGTGAGACTCAAACCCTGCACCTTGTGTTTGCAAGGCAAACACCTTAACCATTAGGCCACCCATTTTTTTTTTTTCGTCATATGAGTCTTCATGTCTGGTTATGATCCTTGTTTCCTTGTTTTGTTGACTGTTGACACCATGTTTATTTGGCTGTGAATAAACCAGACTGCATCAAGTCTATTAAAATCCTCCAAAGCAAACTTCGAGTCCAAATCGGCCACATCTACTAAAGACAATCACAAGGCCTTCTTCACATATGTCTGCAATCTCAAGAGAAGTACCCCAATCTGCTCAGAACTTGTGGTCAAGGACACCACATACACAAACCCTGTAGATATAGCCAACCTGCTGGCAGACAGGCTCAGTGAAAGCTTCACCCCTCTATCCCCCCATCAGTAAAACAGAACATCCCCAATACCTGCTCCCCTCCCCTTATCTCTAGGGAGCAAGCCATCACTCCCCTCTTAAAGGCAAAAAATAAAGGCAAAAAATACAGCCTCCATGGGACCTGATAACATCCCAGGTTGCATCTTACATGAACTCAGGCAGGAACTTGCAGCCCCATTAGGCACCCTATTCATCTTCATCTCAGCCGAGTGGAGGACAGCCACTGTCATTCCTTTACACAAAGGTGGAGTGTCCACTGATGCAGGAAATTAACCACAGTAGCCCAACTTGCCTGATCTGCATTAACAAGGACATTGGCAACCTCCAGACACTTGATCCCACACAGTTTGGTTTTGTCAAGGGGAGGTCCTGCCTGTCAAATTTGGTTGACTTCTTTGAGACAGTCACCAAGGCCATAGATGAGGGGAAGATGGTGCACACCACCTACCTCGACCTGGCCAAAGCCTTCAATACTACTACCCACTCAGGTATAATAGATGAACTCTCTCAACTAGGCATCAATCCATATGTTACCAGATGGGTAGCAAACTGGATCACTGATAGAATCTGCCTAGTCAAAATAGGGGAAGCCACCTCAAGTAGTAGACCCATAACAAGCGGTGTACCCCAGGGATTGGTCTTGGGGCCTCTGCTGTTTGGGATATACTTCTCTGAGGTGCAGGCCAAAACTAGTGGGTTATGGCTGACCACATTTGCAGATGACTGCAAGCTGGGTGCTGTCATCAATTCTCCTAGTGATGTGGACATCCTCCAAGAGGATCTCACCAAACAAATGACTGGTGCCAGAAACATGGCCTCAAACTGAATTCCAAAAAATGCATCATCATCCCCTTTGGGGAGAGTGACATCCCCAAAAATTGTCACATTGATAATAAGGTCCTAAGCATGCAATCAGTTGTGAGGGACTTGGGCACCCAGGTTGATAGCAAACTGACTTTTGACCACCATATTGCCTCCATTGCATGGAAAGCTTTCTACATGACCCACCTCATTCGTAAGGGTATCTCATCCAGGGACAAGGTGGTCATAACATCCCTGTATTCTTCCCTTATAAGACCCATTATTGAGTACAATGCCCCTTTCGGCATGCACCTCACAAAGCACATGCAGCAGCTGGAGAGACCACAGAGGTTCCTCACCAGGGGAATCCAGGGCCTCAAACATCTACCCTACACAGACAGGCTAAAGGTCATGTCCCTCTACTCAGTCTCCTACAGACTGCTCAGAGGTGACCTCTGTCTGGCATACAAAGCAATATCAGACCCCGCCCTGATGGGACTGCTGCCCATCCGCATGTCAAGCTCCACTTGAGTAACCCGCACGTATGACCTCAACCTGGTCTGTGACATCAGTAGAACTTGTTGGCAAGGCAGATTTGTGTCCCAGAGACTCCCCCTTTTGTTGAATAGACTCCCTCTCCATGTAAAGCAAAGTACCTCATTAACCCTTTTTAAGTGCAGCCTGGATAACTGGATGGAGAACAGAAAATACACCCTGGGATTCCACCTGTGTCCCTGTTGGACAGTGGCATAGGATGCTGACTTGTTGGAACATGGGCTAAATTCTTGGCTAGGCTTGTAAGAGCCTCAGGACCAATAGCCTAGTAACTTCCTATTCCTATGATCCTATGAAAAGTTTAATGTTAATATTTTAACTGTGAATACATTTGTAATTAACCTTGTTTTTTGCATACTCATGGATATGAAATGTACTGTGTTGGGCTACAACAGTCTGTCTGGTACTTAGTGCATAAGAATAAGACTGTGAGCTGTTTCTATAATGCATGGTTTGATTCCCTCTGTCTTCATTTATCTATTATCAGTCTGGCCAAGTTAATTCACCAGACAGTGTTCCTAGATTGCCCCTGAAAAGGGACATTTGCATCCAGTGGGCTGCCCAAAGCAGTTAGCAAATGTGTTGCACATTTATATTTTTTATTCTGTGCTCTTCACGCAGACATTAATTAGAGTTTCATTATATAAAATTAAAAAAAAATAAAATAAAATTAAACTTATTAAAAAATAAAAATATAACATTTTCATTATATGGATGGGACAGTGGTGTACCGGTTAGCATTGTCACCTCACAGCAACAGGTTCTCCAGATCGATTCTAGGCTGGGGTTCTTTCTGTGTGGAGTCTCCATGTCCTCCCTGTGTTCATGTGAGTTTTCTCTGGGTACTCTGGTTTCCTCCCATGTTACAAAGACATGAGTCTGGAGCATTTCTCCCCGGGCCTCTGCTGAAAATTGTCTCGTTCCAAGTCAGACTTTCCCAGTAAACAAATGATAAAAAAAATAAATAAATATTCTGTTTGACTATGAGTCCCAACATGTTTTGTAGTTTAATGGGTTGCCAGATACATTTTCAATAAACACGTTTCAAGAGGTTTACTATTACTCATTCTAAGTCTGTTTTCAATGTGAGACTGTCTTTTGTTTAAAAAATGGCTGTCAGAGGTTTTGCTGTAAACATTTAAATAACAGTTTTAAATTAAATCCAAATCATTGTGATTATTGTAAAAGTAAAAAGAAAGAAAGAAATTACATGGGTACTCACAGGTCTGAACTGTGTTTTAAGGTAATTGAGTTGAGATGGCCAAGGAATGGGATATTGACATGGCGTCAGGGGACGGGGTGTCCATTACCGAGCCCAGGACCCCATCTGACCATGATTAAGCTCTGCATATCAGTAAGCCTAAATCAAGGGGCGTGCTTGTCTGATTGTAAAATTCAGTCACATTGGTTAGAGTCAATTGGCCCTTCATAAATCTATGCTGATGAATGTCCATTGAATCTGTTGAAGTTTTATTATTTAGCAACTTAATAAAGCATCTATTGAAGTACTTTCCTAATATTGACATTAGAGGAATAGGTCTTTAACTCCTACTATAATCCTTACTAAATTTGTGTGATTTGAGAAATTTTCTATGTATTAGTCACTATTCCTGAGTGTAATAGATTACTAAATATATTTTTCAGTATAGGAACCAGAGAGTTTTTTTAGATTATGTATCCCGACTGAGGGAATAGCATCAGGTCTCATGAAAGTTGTTTTCTTAGTGTTGTTTATCACCATAAAGACAGGAGATGTAGATATATATGGACAACAGTCTCCTAACTGAATTCTTGGGAATTTATTGTCATTGTGTATATTGTAGGTTGACACTGAAAATACTTGCAGAATTAATTTGCCATTCTCATAGAATCTATAATTAAATTATTATAAGTGTAATACTGTCAATACTATTTATATTTTGTTTATGTATTCATAATAATTATTTTTTTTGCCGAGTCATAAAGAATATTAGAGTGAATATGCTATTTGTAGATTTCTTTTTTTAAATTTACATATTGACTATGGGCAATTTTTCCTCTGTTTGATTTTGTTTCAGAAATTGTTCTTATTGACTGAATTTTCTGGGGATTCTTTTCATTGGTTGCAGATTATAGATTTGTGTTACTGGTATGTTTTTCTTATTTCTTCTCCACTGGGGGTTTTTCAGCTGGCAGTGGGTGATACTCAGAGACATGGTAGTGTGAAAAAGAGTTCCTGGTAGTATGGAGGTAAAATATGAAAGTGAGAGCCTGGAATAAGGTCCGGGTACAGAGCACTGGTACCTGTCTTACCTCACATCATAGGCAACATACATGCAAAGTAAGCATGGAGTTACTGTCTGGGTAACACAGACTGCTATTTCTAAGGAGTGTCACAATACATACAAATATTTCAAACATGGGCATTAATGCCCTTCTAGCCTGCCACGTTATCAGAACAGTTGTTCCTATAATAAATGTCCAGGTTGTTCTTAAAAATATCTAAAATACTGCTTCTTTAATGTAATGTCTGTTCCATGTATCAGCTGCTCTCTCAGAGAACCAGTTAGTACACTTCTCATTCCTGTAGAACCTTCTGCGTATACAGTCATTATCAGAATCTTCTGTTTATGTTGTCTGATGATTCTCTACTCCTTTTTGATAAGCATAAAACATTCCTAGAGGTAGTTGTCTCTAAATGTTCTATATAGCTGAATAAGATCTCTTCTTAAATATCTATATGAGACACTGTACAAGTTCAGATATTTTAGTCTTAGATACTAATTTAGATTTTCACATCCATGGATCCCCTTGGTATATTTCTGCTGTACTCTTTCCAGTTTACTCCAGCTTTTTTTCTTATAAGGCTGCCACATTGTTATTTCATACTCAAGTTTGGGTGTAATCGAATTAACAAACAATGACCTCAACATTTCTGATTTCCTAGACTTTATAAATCCTTTATACAACCTATAGTTCTATAACTATCATTTACCAGTTGGTTGATACAATTAGAAAAACTCAAAGCTTGAACTACCCATATGCTCAGGTCTTTAAATGAGTCTACAGTTTCAATCACTGTGTGCTGTATTAAATATTTGCCTTTCATTTTATGTCTTCCAAATCTCATATGCTTAGTTTTTGATGTATTTGTCAGCATATTATTCTCTTGTGTCCAAATGGTCAATTCAGTCAACTTATTTTGCAGACATGCCCTATCAGTAACACATGTAATCAGTTTACCCAATTTCACATCAGCTGCATACAGACTGCAGAACACCTCAGATGAAAAAGGGGTCTATATTAGTTCATCGAAGGTTCACTTTAGCGAACCTCTGTTCATCAAACAAAAAACATCAAATGTTCATGGCAGCGAACATTCACATCAGCAAAGAATTTACACAGAGAAAGAAACTAGTTGGCCAACATAAGGAAATTTGCCATTTTCCCCACTGTAGTGTGATCTCAGAATTGGTATATATAGTTAGAGGAGTTGTGGGGGGTGCAGACCCCCACCTGAGTGCTTATAAAATACTCCGGTGTGCGTTGCAGGGGAAATGTTGGACAAATAGTTACTTTCCCCATATAACACATTCATTGAAGTTAACATTCGATGAATGGAAGTTCACTGAAGTGACCCTTTGATGAACTAATATAGACCCATGAAAAAGGCAGGTCTGAAAGATACAATCTAAACAAGTAAGGTCCTAGGACAGAGCCCTGTGGGACACCCTGACTGTAACCAAGAATTTCACTTGTCCAATTGCTGTATGATACTTGCCTTGTCCTATCTGTAAGCCATGCAGCTATCTATCTTATCAAGAGTAAAGCAATACCTATTTGTTCTAATTTATTGATCAGTGTTTTTTGTACAACCCTGTCAAATGCTGAAGTTAAATCTATATAAATTACATCACAGCACAATTTTTCATTCATAGCTGTTATTATATTGTTATAGAACATCATGTTACAGGTGGTAACAGATCTATTTTCAATATATTCATGCTGATATATGGTTTCAAGTCCCAACCTTTCCATTTATGACAATAACTTATCCAATATTACCTTCTCCATTATTTTCCCACAACATGAAAGTAGACCTAAGAGTCTGTATGACTCTGGGTTTGCCTTACCCCCCTTTCACTTAAAGACAAGTTTAATAAGCACATCTCCAATCTTGAGAAATCTCTCCATATTTATACATCCAATAAATAATAAATGTAATAGTACTATAAGTTCTTGCCGAAATGTTCTCAGGTTATTATTACTAATCCTGTCTCCTCCCTGTGCTTTGTTTGGATCCAATTTAAATAGTTCTTTTTCAATATAATCTAATTTAATTTTAGTATCTGAGGTTACCTGGATGTCACTTGAACAACTTATCACCCCCTTTTTGGAGCGAGACTATTTTGCATAAGATTTTGTAAAAATATCTATAATCTGTTGTGTCTGAGAATAACTTTTAGAATCTACACCCAATTTATCAATTTGTTTGTTTTTATTCCTTCCACATCTTATATATCCATAAAATGTTTTCCTATTATGCTGAATATCTTATATAAATTTTCTTCAAATTTTTCTTGAGTTTGTCTCCCACTATGCTTAATTTGTGTGTCCATTTTCAGAGTTGTAGTTCGACCTCTTTTCCATTTCTTATATTTTTTGACTCTCACTTTAATCAGGTAACTTGTTCTTATGGAAATATATCCCCTGATGTTGTATGGCTAGATCCTGACGTTAAACATTTTATTTCATTTTTTGCACTCAAACACTTTCACTTTCAAAGCTTTCCACATTCCTTCTGCAGTTTTCCCACTAAACACATCACTCCAATTAGTTTTACATAGTGACTAATTCACTTCCACATAGTTTGTAATTAATCTGTGCATTCGTTTTGATTTCAGTTTGGCAGAATTATCTATCAACAATTTAACCTTTATAACCCCATGGTCACTGCACATCAATGGTAGTAAAATCTGACATGAAGTTACAGTAATTTCTTTAGGAACACAAACATTATTGCAGTCTTTTCATGTGTTAGTACTGTTCAAAATACCTCTTTCTATGTATCAACATGTTTCATTCTTGCATGTAATCAATGACTATTAGTATGTAATTAATGTATTGATACTACTGCTCAAAGCTCAAAATGTCCTATGTATTAATATTTTTTACTTTGTATGTAATTAATGTGGAGCTTTTCTCCCTGGGCCTCGACTGAAAACGGGCACTTCCTAGGCCCAGTGGACTTTCCTGGTTAACAAATGCAATAAAGAAATAAATAAAATAAATGTATGTTCCATTCCCTAGCAGTTTTTTTTTTTTTTTTTTTTACAATCTAAAGCAATAGCTGTTTCTGAACATATGCTGTGAATAGTTTTCTTACTAATGTTGTTGAATCAATATTATTCTAGTCTGTTTCTGCTAATTTTAAGCTTCCAGCCAATATTATTCTTCTCTCCTGTGTCTCATGCAAGAAATGTACAAATTCCTCTAGGTCATCAGCACTTGACTTTGGTGGTCTATACACTCCAACAATTGTTATATGTTCCAGAATTGTCTTTATGATCACAGTTACACAATGATTATATGTTCCATAATTGTCTTTACTATCACAGTTACACAATAGTTATATGTTCCAGAATTTTCTTTATGATCACAGTTACACAATTTATAGTATTGATGTTATCACTGAACATGTAATAATCACAGGTCTCATAACTATCTTTAATCCCTTTCATAACACCTCCACCTGATTTTTTGTTAAAATGTCTGTTACAGTAAAAACATTTGTACCATGACAGAACTGGTTACAGGTCATTGTTCTTTAACCGTTTTCACAAACAGTAACAACATCAATCTTGTGGGAATGTAGTAAATTTTGCAATTAGGAAAAAAAAAACTATTATTAATGCTCCTAGCTTTAACAACCACCAGAGATGCATCAAACGTTGCTATCTCTGAACTGCTAAGTTTTCAACCTGGCAGAAATTCTGCCTTGTGGTTGTCAAATATTGAAAAATATCTACTGCAGAAATAATCTTCCCTGATCTTGACAAATGCACATCATCCTGTCCGAACACGTGTGCCCAAAACTAGGCTCGGATGCTCTAAACATTTCCATTTTTTAAAATGGGACATTTTTTCACGGAGATATTTATCCAAAAGATCATTTCATTCACAGTGACCTGACTCTCCTTTCTATATGTGATTTGTGAAAAATATGTCCTAATACCTGCACAAGCTATGCTGTCTAAGAGGGCTGTAAGTTCCCTACTAACAGTCAAAGAGTCCTTGTGGATGAGATTATTTGTACTGTCATGAATAAAAACAGAGCCATACTTCCTTACATTAAGGCATTCTAAGGCTTGTCTTACATCCTGTAATTCTGCTCCTGGCAAGCATAACACTATTCAATATTCATTAATTCTTTTGCAATGTAAGTATCAGTTCTTCTAATAATTGAATCTCCAATTACAAGAATATCTTTTCTGACCAGATCTGAAGAATCGTCAGTATCTAATTCATTAATATCTGCTCTATCAGTTATTACAAAGGAATGATCTTCATCACCATTAGTCTTACTAATCCCACTGTTTTCATTATGTATTACATTTGCAAGCATACAATTCTCATCCAGCTGGCTTTGTGAATCCACAGCTTGAACCATGTTGTCAGTGTCTGTCTTTCTCATTTTTTTTCTTACAGTAATGTTCTTCAATCCTTCCACATTCAGTTTTGATTTCTTCTTTTTCACCTGCCCCTTGCCTCTTTTTTCTACTTTCTATTTTGAAAAAAATGCTTCCTTTTTCTGTAGACTGAAGGCTTTCTGATAGAAAAATGTTATCACAAACAGTGCCCCTGTTAGTATCTATTATATTTACTTTATGCACATTTATCAGTTTCTTTTTCTTCCTTGTTATTTGTTGTGAACTTCTTCCTTTCTTTCTTTTTTATTTCCTTCTAAATGCTCTGAATCCTCAGATTGCTGAATACTTGTATCCATAAATACAAAGTTGTCAGGGGCATTGTCTTGTTTCATAGGGGTTGAGTGATCTTTACAGACAATAGACACATCCTTTCCTAAATGTGTTCCATTTGCTCTTTGCCTAACATTATTTATCTCATGAGTCCAGTCAATGATATATGTAACAACAGTTCTCTAACTGGTGCCAATTGCCCAAGTGCACCAGTGCACTTTAGCAGTAAAAATGTAATATGGCAGCAATCAGTATGTCAAGGTGCCACAGTACTACATACATATGGATCCTGTGGCCACATGAAAAGTGCAAAATGATAAACAGAAATTAAAATATCATCTGACACACGTATGTTAGTATAAGATACAATGTGCAAATATATGCACACATCATGCACCACAAAGACATGAAGCTATGTAGGTCCTAGTTGTGACTGAACAGCTCATAGGGCTGTACCATCAAACTTAGTGACTCCAGCTTCACATATTCTTTATAACCCCCTTCTTATTGCATAGTCTATAGTCTTTCTGTTTAAACTAACAATATTGTAATGTATAGGACTTTTTTCACATTTTCAACAAGTCTGTTTCTTGGTGATTCAAAACACAATTTATTTGCAGAGTATCAAACCGCATCTTTTTGCAATTCATAAGAATATGGACCAGGAAAAAATGTTTTATAAAGCAGCACATAAGGAGTCAACAGAATTGTAAATGACCCCTTTTGTTCTTTTATTTTACACCAAGATCTTCAGATTTGACTACTGAGTCAAGATTCCACATTTAAAAACAGTACCTAACAAATATCACATGTTCAAAACAACCAGTCCCCAGCCACCTTCAATTAGTCAATGTTCAAAGAAGTTTAAAGAAACAACACAACTAAAAACTAAAACCATAAGAATTTAAATGAATATATACATACCTATATACATTATGATATACTAAATCAAGAGCTGTTTGTTTAATGTTTTATAAATTCTGAACTTGCAAAAAGCATTTTATATTTACGCTATTGTTCAGACCAGGAAATTTATCAGTGTTTGGCCTGATCTGCCATACAGACTCTCTGCACTCTAATAGTACTTTGTAGTTGCCACAGAAGTCATTCATTTCAACAGAGTCCAGCACAAAAAAAGCAAAATTTCTTAAAGTTTATATCATTACAGATTAGTGGATCACATTGTATTTGTATTTTTATTTTATTTTACGTTTCAGTTGGTTTTCAGTTTTACAATACTGAGTGCCCTTTACGGCCCTTTAAAGTTATCTCACAAGGCTTCCTGGCTTTTTTATACATGACATGCTGACTGGAGCATTTGGGAGGCGCGTGACTTCCTGAATGTATTTTAACCTGATTTTTTCTTTTAACAATGTTTCTAATGATGTCTACAGGCACAGACAAAAATGCTTAACCATATTTGTGGATTATTAAAAGTTCAGTGATTTTGGCAGCTACTTTACTGGAGTTTGTGGTTTATTTTGTGTTCTATCTCTGGTTCTAGGAAGGCTTTGCTTGTGACTTTTGTTGTTTTTAGAAATAAAATTATTTAGATGAAGGGATTGCTCTAAATACTTGGACTCTTGAAAGTCCTGTATTGGAATGGGTCTAACTGATAGGACGTTAAACCCATTCTCATTTGCATGGGGGGGGGGGGCTTTCCACTTCTCAGAATGTATACAGTCAGGTTGAATTGCACTTAGTAGATTCCTCATCCCCATGGCCATTACAAAGGATAGAACTTCCACTTTCTTACCAAAATAAAAGCTTGTTCTTGTAGCATTTAAGTTGCTTATGCTATTTCATATAACATTTAGGGGTTACAGATAAAAATAAAAATGTTTTATGCAACTATTAAAGGAAACTTATGAAATATTTGTGTCTTAAAATCTCTGGACATTTGCCATTTTTTCAATTTTTTTTTGCAGGGCAGGGTCTGTCCCTCACAAAGTGGGACAGATGGTAACCCAAGACGTGAAACTCCACTTTACTCTAAAGTCTTAATCAGATTATTCCAGGAAATTCTTATGGATTCCCCCCACTGTAAAAATGTTGATATATCCATTCTTATGGCCATAACTGTGTCTGAATCATAAACTCAATTAAATGTAACGTACAAAAATAATTAGTGGTAAAATATAGGATTTTATAACATTCACTAATTCTGATGAAGAAAAATAAATATGACCAAAATTCTGTAGTCATTTGTAACCATTTCATATGTCTTTTTGAGGCAGTAAACCGAATTCCAAAGAATTATATTTGGTAATTGGGATATCCTCATTTGCATATTGTTTACCATTTTCAGGAATTATCATCTTGTTGAAATTTCAAAAAAAATAATGCTAAATCTGATTATCAGTTGTACTTCTTGAAAAAATATTCTGAAATTATCCTTGCAGTTTGATATTGAGTAGTCTGCATATGATAATAGGGTAAGAATTGTTTTCTCACTTGTACCCTTTTAACTACTGATGCTGGTTTGTATAAAAGTGGATTCATCTCCAAGATAAGCAAGGTAGGAGACAAAGGACATCTCCATTTAACTCCTATTGCTACCTGGATAAAAGATAGTAACTGGCCATGAGGTTAATAAATGCCCTTATTTCATCAAGTTTTTAATCTGTATTCTAATATTATATTATTTTTTTATTTGCTTTTGTTTACTGGGAAAATCTGACTGAGTACATTGCCATTTTCAGAGAAGTCCCAGGGAGAAAAGCTCCAAGAAATAGTACAGATGTACAATATTACAAAGTTTAAACAAACTTTAAAGAAAGATATACAAAAATAATAGGTATTCATTAAAATGGAATAAACAGGAAGTATTGCAAAAAGTTATAAATTGTAGTGACTTCTAAGAAGTAACATTTGTCCACATTAAAACACAAAACTGGAACAGGAAATTATCAATATAACATTTGTAAAAGCATTGCTAAGCAGTAAAGAGTATCAGAAATTTAGGAGACAAAGTAATGTGTTATGTATGCAAGCTGATAAGAGAACAATAAAGCTTACATTTCCCATGGGAAGAGTGCAGTAATCTCACTTCAGTAAGATATACAAGCACAGTTGTAAAGAAATGGTTTAGTAAGTAAGAACAGGAAATCATGAGTAGTTGGATACTTTTATCATGGAGATTCGAAAATTTGCAGATTCTAGCATGATTTTGAAGTAGTTTGTGCTGTTCTTAAAAGAGAGGAAACTGTTAATTTGTCTGATGGTGAAGGTGATCTTATTCCATGGACTAGCTATTAATACAACAGCAACAACATATGGCAACAATAACTCCCAACAATCTATCCTGGATTGG
Organism: Protopterus annectens; assembly: GCF_019279795.1. Classification (NCBI taxonomy): domain Eukaryota; kingdom Metazoa; phylum Chordata; order Ceratodontiformes; family Protopteridae; genus Protopterus; species Protopterus annectens. Next base: position 625,665,746 of record NC_056743.1, on the reverse strand, counting down.
ATTCTGGTTACCAGCCCATCTAATTTTACCTACTCAGGTACCCTCCCTGAATACACTAAGTGACCACCTGCCAGCATACACACACAGACGTAATTGCACAACTAACAAAGGAACATAAGCTCAAAGCTATCATAATCTCTCTAGTTTCTCTGAAGAGTCTGAAAGCAGTTAACTGGTCCATCCTAAAAGGGCACCTCTTAAATGATGCAGTTGAATCCTTCAATGCAGCATTTCTAAATATTCTTAACACCTTAGTCCCACAGCGTACAAAAGATTTAAAAACAGCCATACCCATGACTCACCAACCAATCCAAACACCTTATAAAATAACAGAGACAAAGCATGGATTGATGGGCAAAAGAATAAAAATGACACAAATTGGCAACTATTGAGAAAACTGCAAAACCAAGTCAAGAAGCAAGTTACTAGAGATAAAAAGTCTTATTATACTCACCTAAAAGATAGCCATAAAAACAACTCTAAAAACTTCTTGTCCTCCATATCCTCACTCATCAACCCAGGTACAAAAAAGGATTCCCACCCATACACAAAACATTCCACCTCTTCAAACAGCTACCTATTTCAAAACATACTTCATAGAATGCATAGCTAGTTTAACCTCAAACTCACTTAACACACCCCCTTCCACACAGCTAACTTCCCCCATCTTAGACTCTAGCACATCTCCTTCACAAAACCCCTAACTGCAACATCTCCAATATACACAAAGACAACTCCACCCACTTCACCTTTCAACCAGTTTCTATAACTGTCATAAAAATAGTTTACATAAACTAATATCTTTTTCTTCCTCAACTGTCAATATTCTCCCAGAATACCTAAATCTAGCTTTGGGTGCAATAGCATACCCAATCAGCATTCATATTAATAGATCAATAACAGAATCCTGCATCCATAACTTACGAAAAATGGCACATATTATCCTCCTGCATAAAGATGGCAGTTCCACTGACATTACACATTTCCATCCCATAACCATCCTGTTTCCCCTCTCTAAAATCCTTGAAAGATGTATACATCAACAATTTCTCCACTTTCTCTTAGAAAATAAGCTAATCACCAATACGCAACATACATTTCGGCCAGACCACAGCAGCTCCACTGCTTTACTATCATTTACAGACACTGCCAATAAAGCTTGCAACTCTAATAAACTTGTGTCTGCAGTATCTCTAGCTCTATTAGAAGCGTTTGACATGGTCTCTTACACAAAACGGCTCAATCAACTTTCAACCATGGGTCTATCATCTCCATCTAGTCAATGGTTCTCTAGCTACCTTGCCACCAGGCAATAAGCTGTAAGATGGCAAGGACCAATCCCTGCATACCTTCCTACTTCCACACTACATCTCATCTTCTTATGAAGGCACCTTGATTCAGTATGCAGATGATGCTACCATCATCTGCTCTTCAAACACCTAAACTCACCTCCAAGAAATCACTCAACAAGCTGCCATCTAGATTGAAACCTGGCTTACAAGAGCACAAGTCTTACTCAATCCCCACAAAAAAGCAAACTCCTTCTCTTTACCCCCAAAACTCTCATCCCTAAAATGACATCTTTCAAAATCCTTTTGGCAAATGGCACTGAAATTGAATTAGTCCACCATACCAAACTATTAGGAGTCTTAATGAATTATAATCTTAAATTTGACCACCACATCCAAAGAAATATTAAGAAAACCCAATAAAAACAATGCATGCTATACAGAAACAAACATTTTCTGAGCACACTCCCAAAAAATTACTCTAGCCAAACCCTACCTTCTGCCCTCCCTACACCAATTCTAACTAATTTACAATTCTCCATAAAAACAAACTTAAAAGCTGCTACAATAAAATAGCCAGGTTTGCTACTAATTCATCCTCCTTCACCAATTACTGTAAAGCTCTGCATACCCTTAGCTGGTTGGAACTCCCCCTCTACCTCTCCTACATTCAACCTATAACAATACATAAAATCATGCACAAACCATTAGCCTGCCCACCTGTTCCCCCTTTAATCAACAATATGTTTTTCTAAAAGACCTCTCTGATTAGAAGGCAAACAATGTTTCACCATAAATAAAACAAATAAATCCCCTGGACAAAGAGTACACTTGTACTCATTAGCAAAAAAAAAATGGAACTCCTTACCTCTAACCACCACAACTATTTCTAACCTCCCCACCTTTAAATATTCCTTAAAATAATACTTTACAAAATCATGGACATGATCCTATGCCAATCCTGGCTGAACTTACTCACTGTACTTCACTTACCCCCTTCAGCCTAAGTCAGACCTCACAACACTCTCCAATCTCCTACTCCACTCCTTTCTTTTGTTTTTCCCACTACTTTACCTTATCTACTTTATTTATGCAGACCTTTCCTCCACCTCTTTCCTTCCTACTCCATCCACTCATCAAGATTCTGCTTGAAGAGATTCAGTGAGGTTCTCTGCCTAACATGAATTGGAATTCTATTCCAGAGCAAAGGGAGCCTCTGGGTTATGAATCTGTCCCTCTAGCAAGTTCTATTTATTTCTGTGCTGAGGTTCAAGTCCCTCGAGCGTGTGGCTCTAAGGGATTTAGATTTACTGAGGTGGAGCATGTCCATTAATTCTGGATTGGACATAGCTTTATATGTCAGGCATAGATCACCTCGAAGTAGGCGGTATGCAACTGAGTAGAGCTGGTTTTTTTTTTAACCGAGCAGCATATGGCATCTGCTTGAGTCCCTTGATCCTCTTGGTGAGGTACTTTTGGGGTCTTTCTAATTGCTGCAGGTGTCGGGTAAGGTACATACCAAAAGGGGCATTGTATTCTATGATGGGCCTGATGAGGGATGAAAAAGGGGCACGATTACCTCTCTTGATCTAGATGTGAATCCTTTCATGATGAGGTGGGCTATGTAGAAGGTC